>NC_090830.1:20644200-20775806 GCF_028021215.1 Eschrichtius robustus | reverse complement strand
TAAAACAAGGGTTTCAAATTAGCTCAGATACCGTTCCATAAACCCAATATGTAATAGAGAAGACCTACTCCTTGCTCAGTGAACTGGACTCAACACCCCCTATTCACCGCCCAATAATATATCTGACTAGTAAGAATCTTAAAACCTATGTATTGATATCTCTCTGTAAGTGAGTCAAGTGGGTGTAAAGCTGCATAAACACAGCAGTGAAAAGCAGCTAAACCCCATTATAAAACTCATTTAATTTTAAAAACCTGTGAAAGAAAGATAGTGAAAGAGAGAGAAATTCTTACAAAATTCGTTCAGGGGCTGTGATGCCACCTGGATTGACCATATCCAGACCTGCATCTGATTGAGACATAAGGGTGGACACTCTTGGGGCTGAGAGGTTTGGTGAGGTTGGGTGAGCAAACGCAGACGCTTTAAAGTAATACTGCGTGGTACCCATCCCATGGGTCCCAAATCTCCAGGTTCAAGGGCATCTTCCTACATTGAAAATATGCATGAGAAACCCAGAAGACGGTACACCGAGTGATCGGGAAAGGTTTCTAAAACGCACCTCATTTCTCATCTCCTTGTGCTCGGGTTCGCCATTCCAGCCGCTTTACTAGCAATCTCCCTCCTTAGAGAATCAGGACCTTTAACATCCTGTTCCCTACAGGTTGCTATGTGTTCTGAGGATGAACGGGAAGAGGGGGAACCAATGAGAGACTAGCTCTAGGTGTTGGGACAGGCACAGGTCACTCTTTTTTCCCATCAGGAAGAAGAATTAACCACAAGCTCAGTCTGCCGCCCGGAAGCAGAATAGGGCCTAAAGCAATCCTGCGCTTTTGCGGCCAGCTCCCAAGAGAGCGAGTTGAAAAATGGAGCTCAGGGGCACTGCAATTCACAAACCTGCAGACTTATAAATGATAACTCTCGTCTACAAATTTATTGAGGGAAGGCAACAAAGAGGATTTGAAAGCAAGGCAGAATGGCAGGAAACAGATTTCAGGAGGCAGATTCGAATCGCCTTTAAAGCACAGGAAAAGCGGCAAAACCTCGACAATGATGCCCTTGGCCAAAAAGGGCGTATGCGTTTTTTCCTGAATATATTCAGGAAAAAACGCATACGCCCTTTTTGGCCAACCAAGCAACCTGGAAAGGCAAATCAGCGCTACAAAGAAGTCTCGCTTCCCATCGGTCAAAAGGGCCATGCTGAATAAAGTGTCAAAACCAGAAATGCAGGACAGGCCACGGAGAAACGGGAGCCTTGCTACGCTGATGGGCGGGATGTAAATTGCCAACAGCCACTCTGGAGAAGTGTACGGTGTGTCCTGAAACATTTACAAAACTCAGCTTAGATAGCATAGGGCACTTCCACTCATGGGCGTATACATTGGGAAAACTAAAAATCAGCAAGACACAAGCACCCCAAAGTTTAGGGCTGCTCTGTTGACAAGAACCTCCACTTCGTTACACCTTAAATATCCCAGGAAAGAGAAAAATGGATAAAGATGTTGTGCTCCTTATGTACAATGGAATATCACTCAGCCATGAAATCAACGTCATAAGGCTAGTAGCAGCATGATGAGTGGATTTAGGTACGACGATTCTAAGTGAAATAAGTCACACAGAAAAAGACACTTATCATGAGATATCACTTATAGAGGGAATGTAAAAACCGCTACCCTTGAACTGAATTACAAAACAGAACAGAGTCACACGGTTAGAAAACACACTATGGCTGCCTAACGGGAAAGGTGAGGTGGGGTGATGCATAAAACAAGGGTTTCAAATTAGCTCAGATACCGTTCCATAAACCCAATACGTAATAGACAAGACCTACTCCTTGCTCAGGGAACTGGACTCAACACCCCCTATTTACCGCCCAAGAATATATCTGACTAGTAATAATCTTAAAACTTATGTATTGATATCTCTCTGTAAGTGAGTCAAGTGGGTGTAAAGCTGCATAAACACAGCAGTGAAAAGCAGCTAAACCCCATTATAAAACTCAATTAATTTTAAAAACCCGTGAAACAAAGACAGTGAAAGAGGGAGAAATTCTTACAAAATTCGTTCAGGGGCTGTGATGCCACCTGGATTGACCATATCTAGACCTGCAGCTGATTGAGACATAAGGGTGGACACTCTTGGGGCTGAGAGGTTTGGTGAGGTTGGGTGAGCAAACACAGACGCTTTAAAGTAATACTGCGTGGTACCCATCCCATGGGTCCCAAATCTCCAGGTTCAAGGGCATCTTCCTACATCGAAAACATGCATGAGAAACCCAGAAGATGGTCCACCGAGAGATCGGGAAAGGTTTCTAAAACGCACCTCATTTCTCATCTCCTTGTGCTCGGGTTCGCCATTCCAGCCGCTTTACTAGCAATCTCCCTCCTTGGAGAATCAGCACCTTTAACCTCCTGTTCCATACAGGTTGCAATTTGTCCTGAGGATGAACGGGAAGAGGGGGAACCAATGAGAGACTAGCTCTAGGTGTTGGGACAGGCACAGGTCACTCTATTTTCCCATCAGGAAGAAGAATTAACCACAAGCTCAGTCTGCCGCCCGGAAGCAGAATAGGGCCTAAAGCAATCCTGCGCTTTTGCGGCCAGCTCCCAAGAGAGCGAGTTGAAAAATGGAGCTCAGGGGCACTGCAATTCACAAACCTGCAGACTTATAAATGATAACTCTCGTCTACAAATATATTGAGGGAAGGCAACGAAGAGGATTTGAAAGCAAGGCAGAATTGCAGGAAACAGATTTCAGGAGGCAGATTCGAATCGCCTTTAAAGCACAGGAAAAGCGGCAAAACCTCGACAATGATGCCCTTGGCCAAAAAGGGCGTATGCGTTTTTTCCTGAATATATTCAGGAAAAAACGCATACGCCCTTTTTGGCCAACCAAGCAACCTGGAAAGGCAAATCAGCGCTACAAAGAAGTCTCGCTTCCCATCGGTCAAAAGGGCCATGCTGAATAAAGTGTCAAAACCAGAAATGCAGGACAGGCCACGGAGAAACGGGAGCCTTGCTACGATGATGGGCGGGATTTACATTGCCAACAGCCACTCTAGAGAAGTGTACGGTGTGTCCTGAAACATTTACAAAACTCAGCTTAGAGAGCATAGGGCACTTCCACTCATGGGCGTATAAATTGGGAAAAGTAAAAATCAGCAAGACACAAGCACCCCAAAGTTTAGGGCTGCTCTGGTGACAAGAATCTCCACATCGTTACACCTTAAATATCCCAGGAAAGAGAAAAATGGATAAAGAAGTTGTGGTCCTTATGTACAATGGAATATCACTCAGCCATGAAATCAACGTCATAAGGCTAGTAGCAGCATGATGAGTGGATTTAGGTACGACGATTCTAAGTGAAATAAGTCACACAGAAAAAGACACATATCATAAGATATCACTTATAGAGGGAATGTAAAAACCGCTACGCTTGAACTGAATTACAAAACAGAACAGAGTCACACGGTTAGAAAACACACTATGGCTGCTTAACGGGAAAGGTGAGGTGGGGTGATGCATAAAACAAGGGTTTCAAATTAGCTCAGATACCGTTCCATAAACCCAATACGTAATAGACAAGACCTACTCCTTGCTCAGTGAACTGGACTCAACACCCCCTATTCACCGCCCAAGAATGTATCTGACTAGTAAGAATCTTAAATCCCATGTATTGATATCTCTCTGTAAGTCAGTCAAGTGGGTGTAAAGCAGCATAAACACAGCAGTGAAAAGCAGCTAAACCCCATTATAAAAAATAATTACTTTTAAAAACCCGTGAAGCAAAGACAATGAAAGAGAGAGAAATTCTTATAAAATTCGTTCAGGGGCTGTGATGCCACCTGGATTCACCATATCTAGACCCACACCTGATTGAGACATAAGGGTGGACACTCTTGGGGCTGAGAGGTTTGGTGAGATTGGGTGACCAAACGCAGACACTTTAAAGTAATACTGCGTGGTACCCATCCCATGGGTCCCAAATCTCCAGGTTCAAGGGCATCTTCCTACATCGAAACCATGCATGAGAAACCCAGAAGAATTTACACCGTGTGAACGGGAAAGGTTTCTAAAACGCACCTCATTTCTCATCTCCTTGTGCTCGGGTACGCCATTCCAGCCGCTTTACTAGCAATCTCCCACCTTGGAGAATCAGCACCTTTAACCTCCTGTTCCATACAGGTTTCAATTTGTCCTGACTATGTACGGGAAGAGGGAGAACCAATGAGAGACTAGCTCTAGGTGTTGGGACAGGCACAGGTCACTCTATTTTCCCATCAGGAAGAAGAATTAACCGCAAGCTCAGTCTGCTGACTGGAACCAGAATAGGGCCTGAAGGAATCCAGCGCTTTTGCGGCTAGCTCCCAAAAAAGCGAGTTGAAAAATGGAGCTCAGGGGCACTGCAATTCACAAACCTGCAGACTTATAAATGATAACTCTCGTCTACAAGTATATTGAGGGAAGGCAACGAAGAGGATTTGAAAGCAAGGCAGAATTGCAGGAAACAGATTTCAGGAGGCAGATTCGAATCGCCTTTAAAGCACAGGAAAAGCGGCAAATCCTCGACAATGATGCCCTTGGCCAAAAAGGGCGTATACGTTTTTTCCTGAATATATTCAGGAAAAAACGCATACGCCCTTTTTGGCCAACCAAGCAACCTGGAAAGGCAAATCAGCGCTACAAAGAAGTCTCGCTTCCCATCGGTCAAAAGGGCCATGCTGAATAAAGGGTCAAAACCAGAAATGCAGGACAGGCCACGGAGAAACGGGAGCCTTGCTACGCTGATGGGCGGGATGTAAATTGCCAACAGCCACTCTGGAGAAGTGTACGGTGTGTCCTGAAACATTTACAAAACTCAGCTTAGAGAGCATAGGGCACTTCCACTCATGGGCGTATACATTGGGAAAACTAAAAATCAGCAAGACACAAGCACCCCAAAGTTTAGGGCTGCTCTGTTGACAAGAACCTCCACTTCGTTGCACCTTAAATATCCCAGGAAAGAGAAAAATGGATAAAAAAGTTGTGGTCCTTATGTACAATGGAATATCACTCAGCCATGAAATCAACGTCATAAGGCTAGTAGCAGCATGATGAGTGGATTTAGGTACAACGATTCTAAGTGAAATAAATCACACAGAAAAAGACACTTATCATAAGATATCACTTATAGAGGGAATGTAAAAACCGCTACGCTTGAACTGAATTACAAAACAGAACAGAGTCACACGGTTAGAAAACTCACTATGGCTGCTTAACGGAAAAGGTGAGGTGGGGTGATGCATAAAACAAGGGTTTCAAATTAGCTCAGATACCGTTCCATAAACCCAATACGTAATAGACAAGACCTACTCCTTGCTCAGTGAACTGGACTCAACACCCCCTATTCCCCGCCCAAGAATGTATCTGACTAGTCAGAATCTTAAATCCCATGTATTGATATCTCTCTGTAAGTCAGTCAAGTGGGTGTAAAGCGGCATAAACACAGCAGTGAAAAGCAGCTAAACCCCATTATAAAAAATAATTACTTTTAAAAACCCGTGAAGCAAAGACAATGAAAGAGAGAGAAATTCTTATAAAATTCGTTCAGGGGCTGTGATGCCACCTGGATTCACCATATCTAGACCCACACCTGATTGAGACATAAGGGTGGACACTCTTGGGGCTGAGAGGTTTGGTGAGATTGGGTGACCAAACGCAGACACTTTAAACTAATACTGCGTGGTACCCATCCCATGGGTCCCAAATCTCCAGGTTCAAGGGCATCTTCCTACATCGAAACCATGCATGAGAAACCCAGAAGAATTTACACCGTGTGAACGGGAAAGGTTTCTAAAACGCACCTCATTTCTCATTTCCTTGTGCTCGGGTACGCCATTCCAGCCGCTTTACTAGCAATCTCCCACCTTGGAGAATCAGCACCTTTAACCTCCTGTTCCATACAGGTTTCAATTTGTCCTGACTATGTACGGGAAGAGGGAGAACCAATGAGAGACTAGCTCTAGGTGTTGGGACAGGCACAGGTCACTCTATTTTCCCATCAGGAAGAAGAATTAACCGCAAGCTCAGTCTGCTGACTGGAACCAGAATAGGGCCTGAAGGAATCCAGCGCTTTTGCGGCTAGCTCCCAAAAAAGCGAGTTGAAAAATGGAGCTCAGGGTCACTGCAACTCACAAACCTGCAGAGTTATAAATGTTAACTCTCGTCCACAAATAGATTGAGGGAAAGCAACGAAGAGGATTTGAACGCAAGGCAGAATGGCAGGAAACAGATTTCAGGAGGCAGATTCGAATCGCCTTTAAAGCACAGGAAAAGTGGGAAAACCTCGACAATGATGCCCTTGGCCAAAAAGGGCGTATGCGTTTTTTCCTGAATATATTCAGGAAAAAACGCATACGCCCTTTTTGGCCAACCAAGCAACCTGGAAAGGCAAATCAGGGCTACAAAGAAGTCTCGCTTCCCATCGGTCAAAAGGGCCATGCTGAATAAAGTGTCAAAACCAGAAATGCAGGAAAGGCCACGGAGAAACGGGAGCCTTGCTACGCTGATGGGCGGGATGTAAATTGCCAACAGCCACTCTGGAGAAGTGTACGGTGTGTCCTGAAACATTTACAAAACTCAGCTTAGAGAGCATAGGGCACTTCCACTCATGGGCGTATAAATTGGGAAAACTAAAAATCAGCAAGACACAAGCACCCCAAAGTTTAGGGCTGCTCTGTTGACAAGAACCTCCACCTTGTTACACCTTAAATATCCCACGAAAGAGCAAAATGGATAAAGAAGTTGTGGTCCTTATGTACAATGGAATATCACTCAGCCATGAAATCAACGTCATAAGGCTAGTAGCAGCATGATGAGTGGATTTAGGTACGACGATTCTATGTGAAATAAGTCACACAGAAAAAGAAACTTATCATAAGATATCACTTATAGAGGGAATGTAAAAACCAATACCCTTGAACTGAATTACAAAACAGAACAGAGTCACACGGTTAGAAAACACACTATGGCTGCCTAACGGGAAAGGTGAGGTGGGGTGATGCATAAAACAAGGGTTTCAAATTAGCTCAGATACCGTTCCATAAACCCAATATGTAATAGAGAAGACCTACTCCTTGCTCAGTGAACTGGACTCAACACCCCCTATTCACCGCCCAATAATATATCTGACTAGTAAGAATCTTAAAACCTATGTATTGATATCTCTCTGTAAGTGAGTCAAGTGGGTGTAAAGCTGCATAAACACAGCAGTGAAAAGCAGCTAAACCCCATTATAAAACTCATTTAATTTTAAAAACCTGTGAAAGAAAGATAGTGAAAGAGAGAGAAATTCTTACAAAATTCGTTCAGGGGCTGTGATGCCACCTGGATTGACCATATCCAGACCTGCATCTGATTGAGACATAAGGGTGGACACTCTTGGGGCTGAGAGGTTTGGTGAGGTTGGGTGAGCAAACGCAGACGCTTTAAAGTAATACTGCGTGGTACCCATCCCATGGGTCCCAAATCTCCAGGTTCAAGGGCATCTTCCTACATTGAAAATATGCATGAGAAACCCAGAAGACGGTACACCGAGTGATCGGGAAAGGTTTCTAAAACGCACCTCATTTCTCATCTCCTTGTGCTCGGGTTCGCCATTCCAGCCGCTTTACTAGCAATCTCCCTCCTTAGAGAATCAGGACCTTTAACCTCCTGTTCCCTACAGGTTGCTATGTGTTCTGAGGATGAACGGGAAGAGGGGGAACCAATGAGAGACTAGCTCTAGGTGTTGGGACAGGCACAGGTCACTCTTTTTTCCCATCAGGAAGAAGAATTAACCACAAGCTCAGTCTGCCGCCCGGAAGCAGAATAGGGCCTAAAGCAATCCTGCGCTTTTGCGGCCAGCTCCCAAGAGGGCGAATTGAAAAATGGAGCTCAGGGGCACTGCAATTCACAAACCTGCAGACTTATAAATGATAACTCTCGTCTACAAATTTATTGAGGGAAGGCAACAAAGAGGATTTGAAAGCAAGGCAGAATGGCAGGAAACAGATTTCAGGAGGCAGATTCGAATCGCCTTTAAAGCACAGGAAAAGCGGCAAAACCTCGACAATGATGCCCTTGGCCAAAAAGGGCGTATGCGTTTTTTCCTGAATATATTCAGGAAAAAACGCATACGCCCTTTTTGGCCAACCAAGCAACCTGGAAAGGCAAATCAGCGCTACAAAGAAGTCTCGCTTCCCATCGGTCAAAAGGGCCATGCTGAATAAAGGGTCAAAACCAGAAATGCAGGACAGGCCACGGAGAAACGGGAGCCTTGCTACGCTGATGGGCGGGATGTAAATTGCCAACAGCCACTCTGGAGAAGTGTACGGTGTGTCCTGAAACATTTACAAAACTCAGCTTAGAGAGCATAGGGCACTTCCACTCATGGGCGTATACATTGGGAAAACTAAAAATCAGCAAGACACAAGCACCCCAAAGTTTAGGGCTGCTCTGTTGACAAGAACCTCCACTTCGTTACACCTTAAATATCCCAGGAAAGAGAAAAATGGATAAAGATGTTGTGCTCCTTATGTACAATGGAATATCACTCAGCCATGAAATCAACGTCATAAGGCTAGTAGCAGCATGATGAGTGGATTTAGGTACGACGATTCTAAGTGAAATAAGTCACACAGAAAAAGACACTTATCATGAGATATCACTTATAGAGGGAATGTAAAATCCGCTACCCTTGAACTGAATTACAAAACAGAACAGAGTCACACGGTTAGAAAACACACTATGGCTGCCTAACGGGAAAGGTGAGGTGGGGTGATGCATAAAACAAGGGTTTCAAATTAGCTCAGATACCGTTCCATAAACCCAATACGTAATAGACAAGACCTACTCCTTGCTCAGGGAACTGGACTCAACACCCCCTATTCACCGCCCAAGAATATATCTGACTAGTAAGAATCTTAAAACCTATGTATTGATATCTCTCTGTAAGTGACTCAAGTGGGTGTAAAGCTGCATAAACACAGCAGTGAAAAGCAGCTAAACCCCATTATAAAACTCAATTAATTTTAAAAACCCGTGAAACAAAGACAGTGAAAGAGAGAGAAATTCTTACAAAATTCGTTCAGGGGCTGTGATGCCACCTGGATTGACCATATCTAGACCCGCAGCTGATTGAGACATAAGGGTGGACACTCTTGGGGCTGAGAGGTTTGGTGAGGTTGGGTGAGCAAACACAGACGCTTTAAAGTAATACTGCGTGGTACCCATCCCATGGGTCCCAAATCTCCAGGTTCAAGGGCATCTTCCTACATCGAAAACATGCATGAGAAACCCAGAAGATGGTCCACCGAGAGATCGGGAAAGGTTTCTAAAACGCACCTCATTTCTCATCTCCTTGTGCTCGGGTTCGCCATTCCAGCCGCTTTACTAGCAATCTCCCTCCTTGGAGAATCAGCACCTTTAACCTCCTGTTCCATACAGGTTGCAATTTGTCCTGAGGATGAACGGGAAGAGGGGGAACCAATGAGAGACTAGCTCTAGGTGTTGGGACAGGCACAGGTCACTCTATTTTCCCATCAGGAAGAAGAATTAACCACAAGCTCAGTCTGCCGCCCGGAAGCAGAATAGGGCCTAAAGCAATCCTGCGCTTTTGCGGCCAGCTCCCAAGAGAGCGAGTTGAAAAATGGAGTTCAGGGGCACTGCAATTCACAAACCTGCAGACTTATAAATGATAACTCTCGTCTACAAATATATTGAGGGAAGGCAACGAAGAGGATTTGAAAGCAAGGCAGAATTGCAGGAAACAGATTTCAGGAGGCAGATTCGAATCGCCTTTAAAGCACAGGAAAAGCGGCAAAACCTCGACAATGATGCCCTTGGCCAAAAAGGGCGTATGCGTTTTTTCCTGAATATATTCAGGAAAAAACGCATACGCCCTTTTTGGCCAACCAAGCAACCTGGAAAGGCAAATCAGCGCTACAAAGAAGTCTCGCTTCCCATCGGTCAAAAGGGCCATGCTGAATAAAGTGTCAAAACCAGAAATGCAGGACAGGCCACGGAGAAACGGGAGCCTTGCTACGATGATGGGCGGGATTTACATTGCCAACAGCCACTCTAGAGAAGTGTACGGTGTGTCCTGAAACATTTACAAAACTCAGCTTAGAGAGCATAGGGCACTTCCACTCATGGGCGTATAAATTGGGAAAAGTAAAAATCAGCAAGACACAAGCACCCCAAAGTTTAGGGCTGCTCTGGTGACAAGAATCTCCACATCGTTACACCTTAAATATCCCAGGAAAGAGAAAAATGGATAAAGAAGTTGTGGTCCTTATGTACAATGGAATATCACTCAGCCATGAAATCAACGTCATAAGGCTAGTAGCAGCATGATGAGTGGATTTAGGTACGACGATTCTAAGTGAAATAAGTCACACAGAAAAAGACACATATCATAAGATATCACTTATAGAGGGAATGTAAAAACCGCTACGCTTGAACTGAATTACAAAACAGAACAGAGTCACACGGTTAGAAAACACACTATGGCTGCTTAACGGGAAAGGTGAGGTGGGGTGATGCATAAAACAAGGGTTTCAAATTAGCTCAGATACCGTTCCATAAACCCAATACGTAATAGACAAGACCTACTCCTTGCTCAGTGAACTGGACTCAACACCCCCTATTCACCGCCCAAGAATGTATCTGACTAGTAAGAATCTTAAATCCCATGTATTGATATCTCTCTGTAAGTCAGTCAAGTGGGTGTAAAGCAGCATAAACACAGCAGTGAAAAGCAGCTAAACCCCATTATAAAAAATAATTACTTTTAAAAACCCGTGAAGCAAAGACAATGAAAGAGAGAGAAATTCTTATAAAATTCGTTCAGGGGCTGTGATGCCACCTGGATTCACCATATCTAGACCCACACCTGATTGAGACATAAGGGTGGACACTCTTGGGGCTGAGAGGTTTGGTGAGATTGGGTGACCAAACGCAGACACTTTAAAGTAATACTGCGTGGTACCCATCCCATGGGTCCCAAATCTCCAGGTTCAAGGGCATCTTCCTACATCGAAACCATGCATGAGAAACCCAGAAGAATTTACACCGTGTGAACGGGAAAGGTTTCTAAAACGCACCTCATTTCTCATCTCCTTGTGCTCGGGTACGCCATTCCAGCCGCTTTACTAGCAATCTCCCACCTTGGAGAATCAGCACCTTTAACCTCCTGTTCCATACAGGTTTCAATTTGTCCTGACTATGTACGGGAAGAGGGAGAACCAATGAGAGACTAGCTCTAGGTGTTGGGACAGGCACAGGTCACTCTATTTTCCCATCAGGAAGAAGAATTAACCGCAAGCTCAGTCTGCTGACTGGAACCAGAATAGGGCCTGAAGGAATCCAGCGCTTTTGCGGCTAGCTCCCAAAAAAGCGAGTTGAAAAATGGAGCTCAGGGGCACTGCAATTCACAAACCTGCAGACTTATAAATGATAACTCTCGTCTACAAGTATATTGAGGGAAGGCAACGAAGAGGATTTGAAAGCAAGGCAGAATTGCAGGAAACAGATTTCAGGAGGCAGATTCGAATCGCCTTTAAAGCACAGGAAAAGCGGCAAATCCTCGACAATGATGCCCTTGGCCAAAAAGGGCGTATACGTTTTTTCCTGAATATATTCAGGAAAAAACGCATACGCCCTTTTTGGCCAACCAAGCAACCTGGAAAGGCAAATCAGCGCTACAAAGAAGTCTCGCTTCCCATCGGTCAAAAGGGCCATGCTGAATAAAGGGTCAAAACCAGAAATGCAGGACAGGCCACGGAGAAACGGGAGCCTTGCTACGCTGATGGGCGGGATGTAAATTGCCAACAGCCACTCTGGAGAAGTGTACGGTGTGTCCTGAAACATTTACAAAACTCAGCTTAGAGAGCATAGGGCACTTCCACTCATGGGCGTATACATTGGGAAAACTAAAAATCAGCAAGACACAAGCACCCCAAAGTTTAGGGCTGCTCTGTTGACAAGAACCTCCACTTCGTTGCACCTTAAATATCCCAGGAAAGAGAAAAATGGATAAAAAAGTTGTGGTCCTTATGTACAATGGAATATCACTCAGCCATGAAATCAACGTCATAAGGCTAGTAGCAGCATGATGAGTGGATTTAGGTACAACGATTCTAAGTGAAATAAATCACACAGAAAAAGACACTTATCATAAGATATCACTTATAGAGGGAATGTAAAAACCGCTACGCTTGAACTGAATTACAAAACAGAACAGAGTCACACGGTTAGAAAACTCACTATGGCTGCTTAACGGAAAAGGTGAGGTGGGGTGATGCATAAAACAAGGGTTTCAAATTAGCTCAGATACCGTTCCATAAACCCAATACGTAATAGACAAGACCTACTCCTTGCTCAGTGAACTGGACTCAACACCCCCTATTCCCCGCCCAAGAATGTATCTGACTAGTCAGAATCTTAAATCCCATGTATTGATATCTCTCTGTAAGTCAGTCAAGTGGGTGTAAAGCGGCATAAACACAGCAGTGAAAAGCAGCTAAACCCCATTATAAAAAATAATTACTTTTAAAAACCCGTGAAGCAAAGACAATGAAAGAGAGAGAAATTCTTATAAAATTCGTTCAGGGGCTGTGATGCCACCTGGATTCACCATATCTAGACCCACACCTGATTGAGACATAAGGGTGGACACTCTTGGGGCTGAGAGGTTTGGTGAGATTGGGTGACCAAACGCAGACACTTTAAACTAATACTGCGTGGTACCCATCCCATGGGTCCCAAATCTCCAGGTTCAAGGGCATCTTCCTACATCGAAACCATGCATGAGAAACCCAGAAGAATTTACACCGTGTGAACGGGAAAGGTTTCTAAAACGCACCTCATTTCTCATTTCCTTGTGCTCGGGTACGCCATTCCAGCCGCTTTACTAGCAATCTCCCACCTTGGAGAATCAGCACCTTTAACCTCCTGTTCCATACAGGTTTCAATTTGTCCTGACTATGTACGGGAAGAGGGAGAACCAATGAGAGACTAGCTCTAGGTGTTGGGACAGGCACAGGTCACTCTATTTTCCCATCAGGAAGAAGAATTAACCGCAAGCTCAGTCTGCTGACTGGAACCAGAATAGGGCCTGAAGGAATCCAGCGCTTTTGCGGCTAGCTCCCAAAAAAGCGAGTTGAAAAATGGAGCTCAGGGTCACTGCAACTCACAAACGTGCAGAGTTATAAATGTTAACTCTCGTCCACAAATAGATTGAGGGAAAGCAACGAAGAGGATTTGAACGCAAGGCAGAATGGCAGGAAACAGATTTCAGGAGGCAGATTCGAATCGCCTTTAAAGCACAGGAAAAGTGGGAAAACCTCGACAATGATGCCCTTGGCCAAAAAGGGCGTATGCGTTTTTTCCTGAATATATTCAGGAAAAAACGCATACGCCCTTTTTGGCCAACCAAGCAACCTGGAAAGGCAAATCAGGGCTACAAAGAAGTCTCGCTTCCCATCGGTCAAAAGGGCCATGCTGAATAAAGTGTCAAAACCAGAAATGCAGGAAAGGCCACGGAGAAACGGGAGCCTTGCTACGCTGATGGGCGGGATGTAAATTGCCAACAGCCACTCTGGAGAAGTGTACGGTGTGTCCTGAAACATTTACAAAACTCAGCTTAGAGAGCATAGGGCACTTCCACTCATGGGCGTATAAATTGGGAAAACTAAAAATCAGCAAGACACAAGCACCCCAAAGTTTAGGGCTGCTCTGTTGACAAGAACCTCCACCTTGTTACACCTTAAATATCCCACGAAAGAGCAAAATGGATAAAGAAGTTGTGGTCCTTATGTACAATGGAATATCACTCAGCCATGAAATCAACGTCATAAGGCTAGTAGCAGCATGATGAGTGGATTTAGGTACGACGATTCTATGTGAAATAAGTCACACAGAAAAAGAAACTTATCATAAGATATCACTTATAGAGGGAATGTAAAAACCAATACCCTTGAACTGAATTACAAAACAGAACAGAGTCACACGGTTAGAAAACACACTATGGCTGCCTAACGGGAAAGGTGAGGTGGGGTGATGCATAAAACAAGGGTTTCAAATTAGCTCAGATACCGTTCCATAAACCCAATATGTAATAGAGAAGACCTACTCCTTGCTCAGTGAACTGGACTCAACACCCCCTATTCACCGCCCAATAATATATCTGACTAGTAAGAATCTTAAAACCTATGTATTGATATCTCTCTGTAAGTGAGTCAAGTGGGTGTAAAGCTGCATAAACACAGCAGTGAAAAGCAGCTAAACCCCATTATAAAACTCATTTAATTTTAAAAACCTGTGAAAGAAAGATAGTGAAAGAGAGAGAAATTCTTACAAAATTCGTTCAGGGGCTGTGATGCCACCTGGATTGACCATATCCAGACCTGCATCTGATTGAGACATAAGGGTGGACACTCTTGGGGCTGAGAGGTTTGGTGAGGTTGGGTGAGCAAACGCAGACGCTTTAAAGTAATACTGCGTGGTACCCATCCCATGGGTCCCAAATCTCCAGGTTCAAGGGCATCTTCCTACATTGAAAATATGCATGAGAAACCCAGAAGACGGTACACCGAGTGATCGGGAAAGGTTTCTAAAACGCACCTCATTTCTCATCTCCTTGTGCTCGGGTTCGCCATTCCAGCCGCTTTACTAGCAATCTCCCTCCTTAGAGAATCAGGACCTTTAACCTCCTGTTCCCTACAGGTTGCTATGTGTTCTGAGGATGAACGGGAAGAGGGGGAACCAATGAGAGACTAGCTCTAGGTGTTGGGACAGGCACAGGTCACTCTTTTTTCCCATCAGGAAGAAGAATTAACCACAAGCTCAGTCTGCCGCCCGGAAGCAGAATAGGGCCTAAAGCAATCCTGCGCTTTTGCGGCCAGCTCCCAAGAGGGCGAATTGAAAAATGGAGCTCAGGGGCACTGCAATTCACAAACCTGCAGACTTATAAATGATAACTCTCGTCTACAAATTTATTGAGGGAAGGCAACAAAGAGGATTTGAAAGCAAGGCAGAATGGCAGGAAACAGATTTCAGGAGGCAGATTCGAATCGCCTTTAAAGCACAGGAAAAGCGGCAAAACCTCGACAATGATGCCCTTGGCCAAAAAGGGCGTATGCGTTTTTTCCTGAATATATTCAGGAAAAAACGCATACGCCCTTTTTGGCCAACCAAGCAACCTGGAAAGGCAAATCAGCGCTACAAAGAAGTCTCGCTTCCCATCGGTCAAAAGGGCCATGCTGAATAAAGGGTCAAAACCAGAAATGCAGGACAGGCCACGGAGAAACGGGAGCCTTGCTACGCTGATGGGCGGGATGTAAATTGCCAACAGCCACTCTGGAGAAGTGTACGGTGTGTCCTGAAACATTTACAAAACTCAGCTTAGAGAGCATAGGGCACTTCCACTCATGGGCGTATACATTGGGAAAACTAAAAATCAGCAAGACACAAGCACCCCAAAGTTTAGGGCTGCTCTGTTGACAAGAACCTCCACTTCGTTACACCTCAAATATCCCAGGAAAGAGAAAAATGGATAAAGATGTTGTGCTCCTTATGTACAATGGAATATCACTCAGCCATGAAATCAACGTCATAAGGCTAGTAGCAGCATGATGAGTGGATTTAGGTACGACGATTCTAAGTGAAATAAGTCACACAGAAAAAGACACTTATCATGAGATATCACTTATAGAGGGAATGTAAAATCCGCTACCCTTGAACTGAATTACAAAACAGAACAGAGTCACACGGTTAGAAAACACACTATGGCTGCCTAACGGGAAAGGTGAGGTGGGGTGATGCATAAAACAAGGGTTTCAAATTAGCTCAGATACCGTTCCATAAACCCAATACGTAATAGACAAGACCTACTCCTTGCTCAGGGAACTGGACTCAACACCCCCTATTCACCGCCCAAGAATATATCTGACTAGTAAGAATCTTAAAACCTATGTATTGATATCTCTCTGTAAGTGAGTCAAGTGGGTGTAAAGCTGCATAAACACAGCAGTGAAAAGCAGCTAAACCCCATTATAAAACTCAATTAATTTTAAAAACCCGTGAAACAAAGACAGTGAAAGAGAGAGAAATTCTTACAAAATTCGTTCAGGGGCTGTGATGCCACCTGGATTGACCATATCTAGACCCGCAGCTGATTGAGACATAAGGGTGGACACTCTTGGGGCTGAGAGGTTTGGTGAGGTTGGGTGAGCAAACGCAGACGCTTTAAAGTAATACTGCGTGGTACCCATCCCATGGGTCCCAAATCTCCAGGTTCAAGGGCATCTTCCTACATCGAAAACATGCATGAGAAACCCAGAAGATGGTCCACCGAGTGATCGGGAAAGTTTTCTAAAACGCACCTCATTTCTCATCTCCTTGTGCTCGGGTTCGCCATTCCAGCCGCTTTACTAGCAATCTCCCTCCTTGGAGAATCAGCACCTTTAACCTCCTGTTCCATACAGGTTGCAATTTGTCCTGAGGATGAACGGGAAGAGGGGGAACCAATGAGAGACTAGCTCTAGGTGTTGGGACAGGCACAGGTCACTCTTTTTTCCCATCAGGAAGAAGAATTAACCACAAGCTCAGTCTGCCGCCCGGAAGCAGAATAGGGCCTAAAGCAATCCTGCGCTTTTGCGGCCAGCTCCCAAGAGAGCGAGTTGAAAAATGGAGCTCAGGGGCACTGCAATTCACAAACCTGCAGACTTATAAATGATAACTCTCGTCTACAAATTTATTGAGGGAAGGCAACAAAGAGGATTTGAAAGCAAGGCAGAATGGCAGGAAACAGATTTCAGGAGGCAGATTCGAATCGCCTTTAAAGCACAGGAAAAGCGGCAAAACCTCGACAATGATGCCCTTGGCCAAAAAGGGCGTATGCGTTTTTTCCTGAATATATTCAGGAAAAAACGCATACGCCCTTTTTGGCCAACCAAGCAACCTGGAAAGGCAAATCAGCGCTACAAAGAAGTCTCGCTTCCCATCGGTCAAAAGGGCCATGCTGAATAAAGTGTCAAAACCAGAAATGCAGGACAGGCCACGGAGAAACGGGAGCCTTGCTACGCTGATGGGCGGGATGTAAATTGCCAACAGCCACTCTGGAGAAGTGTACGGTGTGTCCTGAAACATTTACAAAACTCAGCTTAGAGAGCATAGGGCACTTCCACTCATGGGCGTATACATTGGGAAAACTAAAAATCAGCAAGACACAAGCACCCCAAAGTTTAGGGCTGCTCTGTTGACAAGAACCTCCACTTCGTTACACCTTAAATATCCCAGGAAAGAGAAAAATGGATAAAGAAGTTGTGGTCCTTATGTACAATGGAATATCACTCAGCCATGAAATCAACGTCATAAGGCTAGTAGCAGCATGATGAGTGGATTTAGGTACGACGATTCTAAGTGAAATAAGTCACACAGAAAAAGACACATATCATAAGATATCACTTATAGAGGGAATGTAAAAACCGCTACGCTTGAACTGAATTACAAAACAGAACAGAGTCACACGGTTAGAAAACACACTATGGCTGCTTAACGGGAAAGGTGAGGTGGGGTGATGCATAAAACAAGGGTTTCAAATTAGCTCAGATACCGTTCCATAAACCCAATACGTAATAGACAAGACCTACTCCTTGCTCAGTGAACTGGACTCAACACCCCCTATTCACCGCCCAAGAATGTATCTGACTAGTAAGAATCTTAAATCCCATGTATTGATATCTCTCTGTAAGTCAGTCAAGTGGGTGTAAAGCAGCATAAACACAGCAGTGAAAAGCAGCTAAACCCCATTATAAAAAATAATTACTTTTAAAAACCCGTGAAGCAAAGACAATGAAAGAGAGAGAAATTCTTATAAAATTCGTTCAGGGGCTGTGATGCCACCTGGATTCACCATATCTAGACCCACACCTGATTGAGACATAAGGGTGGACACTCTTGGGGCTGAGAGGTTTGGTGAGATTGGGTGACCAAACGCAGACACTTTAACGTAATACTGCGTGGTACCCATCCCATGGGTCCCAAATCTCCAGGTTCAAGGGAATCTTCCTACATCGAAACCATGCATGAGAAACCCAGAAGAATTTACACCGTGTGAACGGGAAAGGTTTCTAAAACGCACCTCATTTCTCATCTCCTTGTGCTCGGGTACGCCATTCCAGCCGCTTTACTAGCAATCTCCCACCTTGGAGAATCAGCACCTTTAACCTCCTGTTCCATACAGGTTTCAATTTGTCCTGACTATGTACGGGAAGAGGGAGAACCAATGAGAGACTAGCTCTAGGTGTTGGGACAGGCACAGGTCACTCTATTTTCCCATCAGGAAGAAGAATTAACCGCAAGCTCAGTCTGCTGACTGGAACCAGAATAGGGCCTGAAGGAATCCAGCGCTTTTGCGGCTAGCTCCCAAAAAAGCGAGTTGAAAAATGGAGCTCAGGGGCACTGCAATTCACAAACCTGCAGACTTATAAATGATAACTCTCGTCTACAAGTATATTGAGGGAAGGCAACGAAGAGGATTTGAAAGCAAGGCAGAATTGCAGGAAACAGATTTCAGGAGGCAGATTCGAATCGCCTTTAAAGCACAGGAAAAGCGGCAAATCCTCGACAATGATGCCCTTGGCCAAAAAGGGCGTATACGTTTTTTCCTGAATATATTCAGGAAAAAACGCATACGCCCTTTTTGGCCAACCAAGCAACCTGGAAAGGCAAATCAGCGCTACAAAGAAGTCTCGCTTCAGATCGGTCAAAAGGGCCATGCTGAATAAAGGGTCAAAACCAGAAATGCAGGACAGGCCACGGAGAAACGGGAGCCTTGCTACGCTGATGGGCGGGATGTAAATTGCCAACAGCCACTCTGGAGAAGTGTACGGTGTGTCCTGAAACATTTACAAAACTCAGCTTAGAGAGCATAGGACACTTCCACTCATGGGCGTATACATTGGGAAAACTAAAAATCAGCAAGACACAAGCACCCCAAAGTTTAGGGCTGCTCTGTTGACAAGAACCTCCACTTCGTTACACCTTAAATATTCCAGGAAAGACAAAAATGGATAAAGATGTTGTGCTCCTTATGTACAATGGAATATCACTCAGCCATGAAATCAACGTCATAAGGCTAGTAGCAGCATGATGAGTGGATTTAGGTACGACGATTCTAATTGAAATAAGTCACACAGAAAAAGACACTTATCATGAGATATCACTTATACAGGGAATGTAAAAACCGCTACCCTTGAACTGAATTACAAAACAGAACAGAGTCACACGGTTAGAAAACACACTATGGCTGCCTAACGGGAAAGGTGAGGTGGGGTGATGCATAAAACAAGGGTTTCAAATTAGCTCAGATACCGTTCCATAAACCCAATACGTAATAGACAAGACCTACTCCTTGCTCAGTGAACTGGACTCAACACCCCCTATTCCCCGCCCAAGAATGTATCTGACTAGTCAGAATCTTAAATCCCATGTATTGATATCTCTCTGTAAGTCAGTCAAGTGGGTGTAAAGCGGCATAAACACAGCAGTGAAAAGCAGCTAAACCCCATTATAAAAAATAATTACTTTTAAAAACCCGTGAAGCAAAGACAATGAAAGAGAGAGAAATTCTTATAAAATTCGTTCAGGGGCTGTGATGCCACCTGGATTCACCATATCTAGACCCACACCTGATTGAGACATAAGGGTGGACACTCTTGGGGCTGAGAGGTTTGGTGAGATTGGGTGACCAAACGCAGACACTTTAAACTAATACTGCGTGGTACCCATCCCATGGGTCCCAAATCTCCAGGTTCAAGGGCATCTTCCTACATCGAAACCATGCATGAGAAACCCAGAAGAATTTACACCGTGTGAACGGGAAAGGTTTCTAAAACGCACCTCATTTCTCATTTCCTTGTGCTCGGGTACGCCATTCCAGCCGCTTTACTAGCAATCTCCCACCTTGGAGAATCAGCACCTTTAACCTCCTGTTCCATACAGGTTTCAATTTGTCCTGACTATGTACGGGAAGAGGGAGAACCAATGAGAGACTAGCTCTAGGTGTTGGGACAGGCACAGGTCACTCTATTTTCCCATCAGGAAGAAGAATTAACCGCAAGCTCAGTCTGCTGACTGGAACCAGAATAGGGCCTGAAGGAATCCAGCGCTTTTGCGGCTAGCTCCCAAAAAAGCGAGTTGAAAAATGGAGCTCAGGGTCACTGCAACTCACAAACCTGCAGAGTTATAAATGTTAACTCTCGTCCACAAATAGATTGAGGGAAAGCAACGAAGAGGATTTGAACGCAAGGCAGAATGGCAGGAAACAGATTTCAGGAGGCAGATTCGAATCGCCTTTAAAGCACAGGAAAAGTGGGAAAACCTCGACAATGATGCCCTTGGCCAAAAAGGGCGTATGCGTTTTTTCCTGAATATATTCAGGAAAAAACGCATACGCCCTTTTTGGCCAACCAAGCAACCTGGAAAGGCAAATCAGGGCTACAAAGAAGTCTCGCTTCCCATCGGTCAAAAGGGCCATGCTGAATAAAGTGTCAAAACCAGAAATGCAGGAAAGGCCACGGAGAAACGGGAGCCTTGCTACGCTGATGGGCGGGATGTAAATTGCCAACAGCCACTCTGGAGAAGTGTACGGTGTGTCCTGAAACATTTACAAAACTCAGCTTAGAGAGCATAGGGCACTTCCACTCATGGGCGTATAAATTGGGAAAACTAAAAATCAGCAAGACACAAGCACCCCAAAGTTTAGGGCTGCTCTGTTGACAAGAACCTCCACCTTGTTACACCTTAAATATCCCACGAAAGAGCAAAATGGATAAAGAAGTTGTGGTCCTTATGTACAATGGAATATCACTCAGCCATGAAATCAACGTCATAAGGCTAGTAGCAGCATGATGAGTGGATTTAGGTACGACGATTCTATGTGAAATAAGTCACACAGAAAAAGAAACTTATCATAAGATATCACTTATAGAGGGAATGTAAAAACCAATACCCTTGAACTGAATTACAAAACAGAACAGAGTCACACGGTTAGAAAACACACTATGGCTGCCTAACGGGAAAGGTGAGGTGGGGTGATGCATAAAACAAGGGTTTCAAATTAGCTCAGATACCGTTCCATAAACCCAATATGTAATAGAGAAGACCTACTCCTTGCTCAGTGAACTGGACTCAACACCCCCTATTCACCGCCCAATAATATATCTGACTAGTAAGAATCTTAAAACCTATGTATTGATATCTCTCTGTAAGTGAGTCAAGTGGGTGTAAAGCTGCATAAACACAGCAGTGAAAAGCAGCTAAACCCCATTATAAAACTCATTTAATTTTAAAAACCTGTGAAAGAAAGATAGTGAAAGAGAGAGAAATTCTTACAAAATTCGTTCAGGGGCTGTGATGCCACCTGGATTGACCATATCCAGACCTGCATCTGATTGAGACATAAGGGTGGACACTCTTGGGGCTGAGAGGTTTGGTGAGGTTGGGTGAGCAAACGCAGACGCTTTAAAGTAATACTGCGTGGTACCCATCCCATGGGTCCCAAATCTCCAGGTTCAAGGGCATCTTCCTACATTGAAAATATGCATGAGAAACCCAGAAGACGGTACACCGAGTGATCGGGAAAGGTTTCTAAAACGCACCTCATTTCTCATCTCCTTGTGCTCGGGTTCGCCATTCCAGCCGCTTTACTAGCAATCTCCCTCCTTAGAGAATCAGGACCTTTAACCTCCTGTTCCCTACAGGTTGCTATGTGTTCTGAGGATGAACGGGAAGAGGGGGAACCAATGAGAGACTAGCTCTAGGTGTTGGGACAGGCACAGGTCACTCTTTTTTCCCATCAGGAAGAAGAATTAACCACAAGCTCAGTCTGCCGCCCGGAAGCAGAATAGGGCCTAAAGCAATCCTGCGCTTTTGCGGCCAGCTCCCAAGAGGGCGAATTGAAAAATGGAGCTCAGGGGCACTGCAATTCACAAACCTGCAGACTTATAAATGATAACTCTCGTCTACAAATTTATTGAGGGAAGGCAACAAAGAGGATTTGAAAGCAAGGCAGAATGGCAGGAAACAGATTTCAGGAGGCAGATTCGAATCGCCTTTAAAGCACAGGAAAAGCGGCAAAACCTCGACAATGATGCCCTTGGCCAAAAAGGGCGTATGCGTTTTTTCCTGAATATATTCAGGAAAAAACGCATACGCCCTTTTTGGCCAACCAAGCAACCTGGAAAGGCAAATCAGCGCTACAAAGAAGTCTCGCTTCCCATCGGTCAAAAGGGCCATGCTGAATAAAGGGTCAAAACCAGAAATGCAGGACAGGCCACGGAGAAACGGGAGCCTTGCTACGCTGATGGGCGGGATGTAAATTGCCAACAGCCACTCTGGAGAAGTGTACGGTGTGTCCTGAAACATTTACAAAACTCAGCTTAGAGAGCATAGGGCACTTCCACTCATGGGCGTATACATTGGGAAAACTAAAAATCAGCAAGACACAAGCACCCCAAAGTTTAGGGCTGCTCTGTTGACAAGAACCTCCACTTCGTTACACCTCAAATATCCCAGGAAAGAGAAAAATGGATAAAGATGTTGTGCTCCTTATGTACAATGGAATATCACTCAGCCATGAAATCAACGTCATAAGGCTAGTAGCAGCATGATGAGTGGATTTAGGTACGACGATTCTAAGTGAAATAAGTCACACAGAAAAAGACACTTATCATGAGATATCACTTATAGAGGGAATGTAAAATCCGCTACCCTTGAACTGAATTACAAAACAGAACAGAGTCACACGGTTAGAAAACACACTATGGCTGCCTAACGGGAAAGGTGAGGTGGGGTGATGCATAAAACAAGGGTTTCAAATTAGCTCAGATACCGTTCCATAAACCCAATACGTAATAGACAAGACCTACTCCTTGCTCAGGGAACTGGACTCAACACCCCCTATTCACCGCCCAAGAATATATCTGACTAGTAAGAATCTTAAAACCTATGTATTGATATCTCTCTGTAAGTGAGTCAAGTGGGTGTAAAGCTGCATAAACACAGCAGTGAAAAGCAGCTAAACCCCATTATAAAACTCAATTAATTTTAAAAACCCGTGAAACAAAGACAGTGAAAGAGAGAGAAATTCTTACAAAATTCGTTCAGGGGCTGTGATGCCACCTGGATTGACCATATCTAGACCCGCAGCTGATTGAGACATAAGGGTGGACACTCTTGGGGCTGAGAGGTTTGGTGAGGTTGGGTGAGCAAACGCAGACGCTTTAAAGTAATACTGCGTGGTACCCATCCCATGGGTCCCAAATCTCCAGGTTCAAGGGCATCTTCCTACATCGAAAACATGCATGAGAAACCCAGAAGATGGTCCACCGAGTGATCGGGAAAGTTTTCTAAAACGCACCTCATTTCTCATCTCCTTGTGCTCGGGTTCGCCATTCCAGCCGCTTTACTAGCAATCTCCCTCCTTGGAGAATCAGCACCTTTAACCTCCTGTTCCATACAGGTTGCAATTTGTCCTGAGGATGAACGGGAAGAGGGGGAACCAATGAGAGACTAGCTCTAGGTGTTGGGACAGGCACAGGTCACTCTTTTTTCCCATCAGGAAGAAGAATTAACCACAAGCTCAGTCTGCCGCCCGGAAGCAGAATAGGGCCTAAAGCAATCCTGCGCTTTTGCGGCCAGCTCCCAAGAGAGCGAGTTGAAAAATGGAGCTCAGGGGCACTGCAATTCACAAACCTGCAGACTTATAAATGATAACTCTCGTCTACAAATTTATTGAGGGAAGGCAACAAAGAGGATTTGAAAGCAAGGCAGAATGGCAGGAAACAGATTTCAGGAGGCAGATTCGAATCGCCTTTAAAGCACAGGAAAAGCGGCAAAACCTCGACAATGATGCCCTTGGCCAAAAAGGGCGTATGCGTTTTTTCCTGAATATATTCAGGAAAAAACGCATACGCCCTTTTTGGCCAACCAAGCAACCTGGAAAGGCAAATCAGCGCTACAAAGAAGTCTCGCTTCCCATCGGTCAAAAGGGCCATGCTGAATAAAGTGTCAAAACCAGAAATGCAGGACAGGCCACGGAGAAACGGGAGCCTTGCTACGCTGATGGGCGGGATGTAAATTGCCAACAGCCACTCTGGAGAAGTGTACGGTGTGTCCTGAAACATTTACAAAACTCAGCTTAGAGAGCATAGGGCACTTCCACTCATGGGCGTATACATTGGGAAAACTAAAAATCAGCAAGACACAAGCACCCCAAAGTTTAGGGCTGCTCTGTTGACAAGAACCTCCACTTCGTTACACCTTAAATATCCCAGGAAAGAGAAAAATGGATAAAGAAGTTGTGGTCCTTATGTACAATGGAATATCACTCAGCCATGAAATCAACGTCATAAGGCTAGTAGCAGCATGATGAGTGGATTTAGGTACGACGATTCTAAGTGAAATAAGTCACACAGAAAAAGACACATATCATAAGATATCACTTATAGAGGGAATGTAAAAACCGCTACGCTTGAACTGAATTACAAAACAGAACAGAGTCACACGGTTAGAAAACACACTATGGCTGCTTAACGGGAAAGGTGAGGTGGGGTGATGCATAAAACAAGGGTTTCAAATTAGCTCAGATACCGTTCCATAAACCCAATACGTAATAGACAAGACCTACTCCTTGCTCAGTGAACTGGACTCAACACCCCCTATTCACCGCCCAAGAATGTATCTGACTAGTAAGAATCTTAAATCCCATGTATTGATATCTCTCTGTAAGTCAGTCAAGTGGGTGTAAAGCAGCATAAACACAGCAGTGAAAAGCAGCTAAACCCCATTATAAAAAATAATTACTTTTAAAAACCCGTGAAGCAAAGACAATGAAAGAGAGAGAAATTCTTATAAAATTCGTTCAGGGGCTGTGATGCCACCTGGATTCACCATATCTAGACCCACACCTGATTGAGACATAAGGGTGGACACTCTTGGGGCTGAGAGGTTTGGTGAGATTGGGTGACCAAACGCAGACACTTTAACGTAATACTGCGTGGTACCCATCCCATGGGTCCCAAATCTCCAGGTTCAAGGGAATCTTCCTACATCGAAACCATGCATGAGAAACCCAGAAGAATTTACACCGTGTGAACGGGAAAGGTTTCTAAAACGCACCTCATTTCTCATCTCCTTGTGCTCGGGTACGCCATTCCAGCCGCTTTACTAGCAATCTCCCACCTTGGAGAATCAGCACCTTTAACCTCCTGTTCCATACAGGTTTCAATTTGTCCTGACTATGTACGGGAAGAGGGAGAACCAATGAGAGACTAGCTCTAGGTGTTGGGACAGGCACAGGTCACTCTATTTTCCCATCAGGAAGAAGAATTAACCGCAAGCTCAGTCTGCTGACTGGAACCAGAATAGGGCCTGAAGGAATCCAGCGCTTTTGCGGCTAGCTCCCAAAAAAGCGAGTTGAAAAATGGAGCTCAGGGGCACTGCAATTCACAAACCTGCAGACTTATAAATGATAACTCTCGTCTACAAGTATATTGAGGGAAGGCAACGAAGAGGATTTGAAAGCAAGGCAGAATTGCAGGAAACAGATTTCAGGAGGCAGATTCGAATCGCCTTTAAAGCACAGGAAAAGCGGCAAATCCTCGACAATGATGCCCTTGGCCAAAAAGGGCGTATACGTTTTTTCCTGAATATATTCAGGAAAAAACGCATACGCCCTTTTTGGCCAACCAAGCAACCTGGAAAGGCAAATCAGCGCTACAAAGAAGTCTCGCTTCAGATCGGTCAAAAGGGCCATGCTGAATAAAGGGTCAAAACCAGAAATGCAGGACAGGCCACGGAGAAACGGGAGCCTTGCTACGCTGATGGGCGGGATGTAAATTGCCAACAGCCACTCTGGAGAAGTGTACGGTGTGTCCTGAAACATTTACAAAACTCAGCTTAGAGAGCATAGGGCACTTCCACTCATGGGCGTATACATTGGGAAAACTAAAAATCAGCAAGACACAAGCACCCCAAAGTTTAGGGCTGCTCTGTTGACAAGAACCTCCACTTCGTTACACCTTAAATATTCCAGGAAAGACAAAAATGGATAAAGATGTTGTGCTCCTTATGTACAATGGAATATCACTCAGCCATGAAATCAACGTCATAAGGCTAGTAGCAGCATGATGAGTGGATTTAGGTACGACGATTCTAATTGAAATAAGTCACACAGAAAAAGACACTTATCATGAGATATCACTTATACAGGGAATGTAAAAACCGCTACCCTTGAACTGAATTACAAAACAGAACAGAGTCACACGGTTAGAAAACACACTATGGCTGCCTAACGGGAAAGGTGAGGTGGGGTGATGCATAAAGCAAGGGTTTCAAATTAGCTCAGATACCGTTCCATAAACCCAATACGTAATAGACAAGACCTACTCCTTGCTCAGGGAACTGGACTCAACACCCCCTATTCACCACCCAAGAATATATTTGACTAGTAAGAATCTTAAAACCTATGTATTGATATCTCTCTGTAAGTGAGTCAAGTGGGTGTAAAGCTGCATAAACACAGCAGTGAAAAGCAGCTAAACCCCATTATAAAACTCAATTAATTTTAAAAACCCGTGAAACAAAGACAGTGATAGAGAGAGAAATTCTTACAAAATTCGTTCAGGGGCTGTGATGCCACCTGGATTGACCATATCTAGACCCGCAGCTGATTGAGACATAAGGGTGGACACTCTTGGGGCTGAGAGGTTTGGTGAGGTTGGGTGAGCAAACGCAGACGCTTTAAAGTAATACTGCGTGGTACCCATCCCATGGTTCCCAAATCTCCAGGTTCAAGTGCATCTTCCTACATCGAAAACATGCATGAGAAACCCAGAAGATGGTCCACCGAGTGATCAGGAAAGTTTTCTAAAACGCACCTCATTTCTCATCTCCTTGTGCTCGGGTTCGCCATTCCAGCCGCTTTACTAGCAATCTCCCTCCTTGGAGAATCAGCACCTTTAACCTCCTGTTCCATACAGGTTGCAATTTGTCCTGAGGATGAAGGGGAAGAGGGGGAACCAATGAGAGACTAGCTCTACGTGTTGGGACAGGCACAGGTCACTCTTTTTTCCCATCAGGAAGAAGAATTAACCACAAGCTCAGTCTGCCGCCCGGAAGCAGAATAGGGCCTAAAGCAATCCTGCGCTTTTGTGGCCAGCTCCCAAGAGAGCGAGTTGAAAAATGGAGCTCAGGGGCACTGCAATTCACAAACCTGCAGACTTATAAATGATAACTCTCGTCTACAAATATATTGAGGGAAGGCAACAAAGAGGATTTGAAAGCAAGGCAGAATGGCAGGAAACAGATTTCAGGAGGCAGATTCGAATCGCCTTTAAAGCACAGGAAAAGCGGCAAAACCTCGACAATGATGCCCTTGGCCAAAAAGGGCGTATGCGTTTTTTCCTGAATATATTCAGGAAAAAACGCATACGCCCTTTTTGGCCAACCAAGCAACCTGGAAAGGCAAATCAGCGCTACAAAGAAGTCTCGCTTCCCATCGGTCAAAAGGGCCATGCTGAATAAAGTGTCAAAACCAGAAATGCAGGACAGGCCACGGAGAAACGGGAGCCTTGCTACGCTGATGGGCGGGATGTAAATTGCCAACAGCCACTCTGGAGAAGTGTACGGTGTGTCCTGAAACATTTACAAAACTCAGCTTAGAGAGCATAGGGCACTTCCACTCATGGGCGTATACATTGGGAAAACTAAAAATCAGCAAGACACAAGCACCCCAAAGTTTAGGGCTGCTCTGTTGACAAGAACCTCCACTTCGTTACACCTTAAATATCCCAGGAAAGAGAAAAATGGATAAAGATGTTGTGCTCCTTATGTACAATGGAATATCACTCAGCCATGAAATCAACGTCATAAGGCTAGTAGCAGCATGATGAGTGGATTTAGGTACGACGATTCTAATTGAAATAAGTCACACAGAAAAAGACACTTATCATGAGATATCACTTATACAGGGAATGTAAAAACCGCTACCCTTGAACTGAATTACAAAACAGAACAGAGTCACACGGTTAGAAAACACACTATGGCTGCCTAACGGGAAAGGTGAGGTGGGGTGATGCATAAAACAAGGGTTTCAAATTAGCTCAGATACCGTTCCATAAACCCAATAAGTAATAGACAAGACCTACTCCTTGCTCAGGGAACTGGACTCAACACCCCCTATTCACCGCCCAAGAATATATCTGACTAGTAAGAATCTTAAAACCTATGTATTGATATCTCTCTGTAAGTGAGTCAAGTGGGTGTAAAGCTGCATAAACACAGCAGTGAAAAGCAGCTACACCCCATTATAAAACTCAATTAATTTTAAAAACCCGTGAAACAAAGACAGTGAAAGAGAGAGAAATTCTTACAAAATTCGTTCAGGGGCTGTGATGCCACCTGGATTGACCATATCTAGACCTGCAGCTGATTGAGACATAAGGGTGGACACTCTTGGGGCTGAGAGGTTTGGTGAGGTTGGGTGAGCAAACGCAGACGCTTTAAAGTAATACTGCGTGGTACCCATCCCATGGGTCCCAAATCTCCAGGTTCAAGGGCATCTTCCTACATCGAAAACATGCATGAGAAACCCAGAAGATGGTCCACCGAGTGATCAGGAAAGGTTTCTAAAACACACCTCATTTCTCATCTCCTTGTGCTCGGGTTCGCCATTCCAGCCGCTTTACTAGCAATCTCCCTCCTTGGAGAATCAGCACCTTTAACCTCCTGTTTCATACAGGTTGCAATTTGTCCTGAGGATGAACGGGAAGAGGGGGAACCAATGAGAGACTAGCTCTAGGTGTTGGGACAGGCACAGGTCACTCTTTTTTCCCATCAGGAAGAAGAATTAACCACAAGCTCAGTCTGCCGCCCGGAAGCAGAATAGGGCTTAAAGCAATCCTGCGCTTTTGCGGCCAGCTCCCAAGAGAGCGAGTTGAAAAATGGAGCTCAGGGGCACTGCAATTCACAAACCTGCAGACTTATAAATGATAACTCTCGTCTACAAATATATTGAGGGAAGGCAACGAAGAGGATTTGAAAGCAAGGCAGAATTGCAGGAAACAGATTTCAGGAGGCAGATTCGAATCGCCTTTAAAGCACAGGAAAAGCGGCAAAACCTCGACAATGATGCCCTTGGCCAAAAAGGGCGTATGCGTTTTTTCCTGAATATATTCAGGAAAAAACGTACACGCCTTTTTTGGCCGTCCAAGCATCCTGGAAAGGCAAATCAGCGGTACAAAGAAGTTTCGCTTCCCATCGGTCAATAGGGACATGCTGAATAAAGTGTCAAAACCAAAAACGCAGGACAGGCCATGGAGAAACGGAAGCCTTGCTACGCTGATGGGCGGGATGTAAATTGCCAACAGCCACTCTGGAGAATTGTACGGTGTGTCCTGAAACATCTACAAAACTCAGCCTAGAGAGCATAGGGCACTACCACTCATGGGCGTATACATTGGGAAAACCAAAAATCAGCAAGACACAAGCACCCCAAAGTTTAGGGCTGCTCTGTTGACAAGAACCTCCACTTCGTTGCACCTTAAATATCCCAGGAAAGAGAAAAATGGATAAAGAAGTTGTGGTCCTTATGTACAATGGAATATCACTCAGCCATGAAATCAACGTCATAAGGCTAGTAGCAGCATGATGAGTGGATTTAGGTACGACGATTCTAAGTGAAATAAGTCACACAGAAAAAGACACTTATCATAAGATATCACTTATAGAGGGAATGTAAAAACCGCTACGCTTGAACTGAATTACAAAACAGAACAGAGTCACACGGTTAGAAAACACACTATGGCTGCTTAACGGGAAAGGTGAGGTGGGGTGATGCATAAAACAAGGGTTTCAAATTAGCTCAGATACCGTTCCATAAACCCAATACGTAATAGACAAGACCTACTCCTTGCTCAGTGAACTGGACTCAACACCCCCTATTCACCGCCCAAGAATGTATCTGACTAGTAAGAATCTTAAATCCCATGTATTGATATCTCTCTGTAAGTCAGTCAAGTGGGTGTAAAGCGGCATAAACACAGCAGTGAAAAGCAGCTAAACCCCATTATAAAAAATAATTACTTTTAAAAACCCGTGAAGAAAAGACAATGAAAGAGAGAGAAATTCTTATAAAATTCGTTCAGGGGCTGTGATGCCACCTGGATTCACCATATCTAGACCCACACCTGATTGAGACATAAGGGTGGACACTCTTGGGGCTGAGAGGTTTGGTGAGATTGGGTGACCAAACGCAGACACTTTAAAGTAATACTGCGTGGTACCCATCCCATGGGTCCCAAATCTCCAGGTTCAAGGGCATCTTCCTACATCGAAACCATGCATGAGAAACCCAGAAGAAGTTACACCGTGTGAACGGGAAAGGTTTCTAAAACGCACCTCATTTCTCATCTCCTTGTGCTCGGGTACGCCATTCCAGCCGCTTTACTAGCAATCTCCCACCTTGGAGAAGCAGCACCTTTAACCTCCTGTTCCATACAGGTTTCAATTTGTCCTGACTATGTACGGGAAGAGGGAGAACCAATGAGAGACTAGCTCTAGGTGTTGGGACAGGCACAGGTCACTCTATTTTCCCATCAGGAAGAAGAATTAACCGCAAGCTCAGTCTGCTGACTGGAACCAGAATAGGGCCTGAAGGAATCCAGCGCTTTTGCGGCTAGCTCCCAAAAAACCGAGTTGAAAAATGGAGCTCAGGGTCACTGCAACTCACAAACCTGCAGAGTTATAAATGTTAACTCTCGTCCACAAATAGATTGAGGGAAAGCAACGAAGAGGATTTGAACGCAAGGCAGAATTGCAGGAAACAAATTTCAGGAGGCAGATACGAATCGCCTTTAAAGCACAGGAAAAGTGGGAAAACCTCGACAATGATGCCCTTGGCCAAAAAGGGCGTATGCGTTTTTTCCTGAATATATTCAGGAAAAAACGCATACGCCCTTTTTGGCCAACCAAGCAACCTGGAAAGACAAATCAGGGCTACAAAGAAGTCTCGCTTCCCATCGGTCAAAAGGGCCATGCTGAATAAAGTGTCAAAACCAGAAATGCAGGAAAGGCCACGGAGAAACGGGAGCCTTGCTACGCTGATGGGCGGGATGTAAATTGCCAACAGCCACTCTGGAGAAGTGTACGGTGTGTCCTGAAACATTTACAAAACTCAGCTTAGAGAGCATAGGGCACTTCCACTCATGGGCGTATAAATTGGGAAAACTAAAAATCAGCAAGACACAAGCACCCCAAAGTTTAGGGCTGCTCTGTTGACAAGAACCTCCACTTTGTTACACCTTAAATATCCCACGAAAGAGAAAAATGGATAAAGAAGTTGTGGTCCTTATGTACAATGGAATATCACTCAGCCATGAAATCAACGTCATAAGGCTAGTAGCAGCATGATGAGTGGATTTAGGTACGACGATTCTAAGTGAAATAAGTCACACAGAAAAAGACACTTATCATAAGATATCACTTATAGAGGGAATGTAAAAACCAATACCCTTGAACTGAATTACAAAACAGAACAGAGTCACACGTTTAGAAAACACACTATGGCTGCCTAACGGGAAAGGTGAGGTGGGGTGATGCATAAAACAAGGGTTTCAAATTAGCTCAGATACCGTTCCATAAACCCAATATGTAATAGAGAAGACCTACTCCTTGCTCAGTGAACTGGACTCAACACCCCCTATTCACCGCCCAAGAATATATCTGACTAGTAAGAATCTTAAAACCTATGTATTGATATCTCTCTGTAAGTGAGTCAAGTGGGTGTAAAGCTGCATAAACACAGTAGTGAAAAGCAGCTAAACCCCATTATAAAACTCAATTAATTTTAAAAACCCGTGAAACAAAGACAGTGAAAGAGAGAGAAATTCTTACAAAATTCGTTCAGGGGCTGTGATGCCACCTGGATTGACCATATCCAGACCTGCATCTGATTGAGACATAAGGGTGGACACTCTTGGGGCTGAGAGGTTTGGTGAGGTTGGGTGAGTAAACGCAGACGCTTTAAAGTAATACTGCGTGGTACCCATCCCATGGGTCCCAAATCTCCAGGTTCAAGGGCATCTTCCTACATCGAAAACATGCATGAGAAACCCAGAAGACGGTACACCGAGTGATCGGGAAAGGTTTCTAAAACGCACCTCATTTCTCATCTCCTTGTGCTCGGGTTCGCCATTCCAGCCGCTTTACTAGCAAACTCCCTCCTTAGAGAATCAGCACCTTTAACCTCCTGTTCCCTACAGGTTGCTATGTGTTCTGAGGATGAACGGGAAGAGGGGGAACCAATGAGAGACTAGCTCTAGGTGTTGGGACAGGCACAGGTCACTCTTTTTTTCCCATCAGGAAGAAGAATTAACCACAAGCTCAGTCTGCCGCCCGGAAGCAGAATAGGGCCTAAAGCAATCCTGCGCTTTTGCGGCCAGCTCCCAAGAGAGCGAGTTGAAAAATGGAGCTCAGGGGCACTGCAATTCACAAACCTGCAGACTTATAAATGATAACTCTCGTCTACAAATTTATTGAGGGAAGGCAACAAAGAGGATTTGAAAGCAAGGCAGAATGGCAGGAAACAGATTTCAGGAGGCAGATTCGAATCGCCTTTAAAGCACAGGAAAAGCGGCAAAACCTCGACAATGATGCCCTTGGCCAAAAAGGGCGTATGCGTTTTTTTCCTGAATATATTCAGGGAAAAAACGCATACGCCCTTTTTGGCCAACCAAGCAACCTGGAAAGGCAAATCAGCGCTACAAAGAAGTCTCGCTTCCCATCGGTCAAAAGGGCCATGCTGAATAAAGGGTCAAAACCAGAAATGCAGGACAGGCCACGGAGAAACGGGAGCCTTGCTACGCTGATGGGCGGGATGTAAATTGCCAACAGCCACTCTGGAGAAGTGTACGGTGTGTCCTGAAACATTTACAAAACTCAGCTTAGAGAGCATAGGGCACTTCCACTCATGGGCGTATACATTGGGAAAACTAAAAATCAGCAAGACACAAGCACCCCAAAGTTTAGGGCTGCTCTGTTGACAAGAACCTCCACTTCGTTACACCTTAAATATCCCAGAAAAGAGAAAAATGGATAAAGATGTTGTGCTCCTTATGTACAATGGAATATCACTCAGCCATGAAATCAACGTCATAAGGCTAGTAGCAGCATGATGAGTGGATTTAGGTACGACGATTCTAAGTGAAATAAGTCACACAGAAAAAGACACTTATCATAAGATATCACTTATAGAGGGAATGTAAAAACCGCTACCCTTGAACTGAATTACAAAATAGAACAGAGTCACACGGTTAGAAAACACACTATGGTTCCCTAACGGGAAAGGTGAGGTGGGGTGATGCATAAAACAAGGGTTTCAAATTAGCTCAGATACCGTTCCATAAACCCAATACGTAATAGACAAGACCTACTCCTTGCTCAGGGAACTGGACTCAACACCCCCTATTCACCGCCCAAGAATATATCTGACTAGTAAGAATCTTAAAACCTATGTATTGATATCTCTCTGTAAGTGAGTCAAGTGGGTGTAAAGCTGCATAAACACAGCAGTGAAAAGCAGCTAACCCCATTATAAAACTCAATTAATTTTAAAAACCCGTGAAACAAAGACAGTGAAAGAGAGAGAAATTCTTACAAAATTCGTTCAGGGGCTGTGATGCCACCTGGATTGACCATATCTAGACCCGCAGCTGATTGAGACATAAGGGTGGACACTCTTGGGGCTGAGAGGTTTGGTGAGGTTGGGTGAGCAAACGCAGACGCTTTAAAGTAATACTGCGTGGTACCCATCCCATGGGTACCAAATCTCCAGGTTCAAGGGCATCTTCCTACATCGAAAACATACATGAGAAACCCAGAAGATGGTCCACCGAGTGATCAGGAAAGGTTTCTAAAACACACCTCATTTCTCATCTCCTTGTGCTCGGGTTCGCCATTCCAGCCGCTTTACTAGCAATCTCCCTCCTTGGAGAATCAGCACCTTTAACCTCCTGTTCCATACAGGTTGCAATTTGTCCTGAGGATGAACGGGAAGAGGGGGAACCAATGAGAGACTAGCCCTAGGTGTTGGGACAGGCACAGGTCACTCTTTTTTCCCATCAGGAAGAAGAATTAACCACAAGCTCAGTCTGCCGCCCGGAAGCAGAATAGGGCCTAAAGCAATCCTGCGCTTTTGCGGCCAGCTCCCAAGAGAGCGAGTTGAAAAATGGAGCTCAGGGGCACTGCAATTCACAAACCTGCAGACTTATAAATGATAACGCTCGTCTACAAATATATTGAGGGAAGGCAACGAAGAGGATTTGAACGCAAGGCAGAATTGCAGGAAACAGATTTCAGGAGGCAGATTCGAATCGCCTTTAAAGCACAGGAAAAGCGGCAAAACCTCGACAATGATGCCCTTGGCCAAAAAGGGCGTACGCGTTTTTTCCTGAATATATTCAGGAAAAAACGCATACGCCCTTTTTGGCCAACCAAGCAACCTGGAAAGGCAAATCAGCGCTACAAAGAAGTCTCGCTTCCCATCGGTCAAAAGGGCCATGCTGAATAAAGGGTCAAAACCAGAAATGCAGGACAGGCCACGGAGAAACGGGAGCCTTGCTACGCTGATGGGTGGGATGTAAATTGCCAACAGCCACTCTGGAGAAGTGTACGGTGTGTCCTGAAACATTTACAAAACTCAGCTTAGAGAGCATAGGGCACTTCCACTCATGGGCGTATACATTGGGAAAACTAAAAATCAGCAAGACACAAGCACCCCAAAGTTTAGGGCTGCTCTGTTGACAAGAACCTCCACTTCGTTACACCTTAAATATCCCAGGAAAGAGAAAAATGGATAAAGATGTTGTGCTCCTTATGTACAATGGAATATCACTCAGCCATGAAATCAACGTCATAAGGCTAGTAGCAGCATGATGAGTGGATTTAGGTACGACGATTCTAATTGAAATAAGTCACACAGAAAAAACACTTATCATGAGATATCACTTATACAGGGAATGTAAAAACCGCTACCCTTGAACTGAATTACAAAACAGAACAGAGTCACACGGTTAGAAAACACACTATGGCTGCCTAACGGGAAAGGTGAGGTGGGGTGATGCATAAAACAAGGGTTTCAAATTATCTCAAATACCGTTCCATAAACCCAATATGTAATAGACAAGACCTACTCCTTGCTCAGGGAACTGGACTCAACACCCCCTATTCACCGCCCAAGAATATATCTGACTAGTAATAATCTTAAAACTTATGTATTGATATCTCTCTGTAAGTGAGTCAAGTGGGTGTAAAGCTGCATAAACACAGCAGTGAAAAGCAACTAAACCCCATTATAAAACTCAATTAATTTTAAAAACCCGTGAAACAAAGACAGTGAAAGAGAGAGAAATTCATACAAAATTCGTTCAGGGGCTGTGATGCCACCTGGATTGACCATATCTAGACCTGCAGCTGATTGAGACATAAGGGTGGACACTCTTGGGGCTGAGAGGTTTGGTGAGGTTGGGTGAGCAAACACAGACGCTTTAAAGTAATACTGCGTGGTACCCATCCCATGGGTCCCAAATCTCCAGTTTCAAGGGCATCTTCCTACATCGAAAACATGCATGAGAAACCCAGAAGATGGTCCACCGAGTGATCGGGAAAGGTTTCTAAAACGCACCTCATTTCTCATCTCCTTGTGCTCGGGTTCGCCATTCCAGCCGCTTTACTAGCAATCTCACTCCTTGGAGAATCAGCACCTTTAACCTCCTGTTCCATACAGGTGGCAATTTGAACTGAGGGTGAACGGGAAGAGGGGGAACCAATGAGAGACTAGCTCTAGGTGTTGGGACAGGCACAGGTCACTCTATTTTCCCATCAGGAAGAAGAATTAACCACAAGCTCAGTCTGCCGCCCGGAAGCAGAATAGGGCCTAAAGCAATCCTGCGCTTTTGCGGCCAGCTCCCAAGAGAGCGAGTTGAAAAATGGAGCTCAGGGGCACTGCAATTCACAAACCTGCAGACTTATAAATGATAACTCTCGTCTACAAATATATTGAGGGAAGGCAACGAAGAGGATTTGAAAGCAAGGCAGAATTGCAGGAAACAGATTTCAGGAGGCAGATCCGAATCGCCTTTAAAGCACAGGAAAAGCGGCAAAACCTCGACAATGATGCCCTTGGCCAAAAAGGGCGTATGTGTTTTTTCCTGAATATATTCAGGAAAAACGCATACGCCCTTTTTGGCCAACCAAGCAACCTGGAAAGGCAAATCAGCGCTACAAAGAAGTCTCGCTTCCCATCGGTCAAAAGGGCCATGCTGAATAAAGTGTCAAAACCAGAAATGCAGGACAGGCCACGGAGAAACGGGAGCCTTGCTACGCTGATGGGCGGGATTTAAATTGCCAACAGCCACTCTGGAGAAGTGTACGGTGTGTCCTGAAACATTTACAAAACTCAGCTTAGAGAGCATAGGGCACTTCCACTCATGGGCGTATAAATTGGGAAAAGTAAAAATCAGCAAGACACAAGCACCCCAAAGTTTAGGGCTGCTCTGTTGACAAGAATCTCCACATCGTTACACCTTAAATATCCCAGGAAAGAGAAAAATGGATAAAGAAGTTGTGGTCCTTATGTACAATGGAACATCACTCAGCCATGAAATCAACGTCATAAGGCTAGTAGCAGCATGATGAGTGGATTTAGGTACGACGATTCTAAGTCAAATAAGTCACACAGAAAAAGACACTTATCATAAGATATCACTTATAGAGGGAATGTAAAAACCGCTACCCTTGAACTGAATTACAAAACAGAACAGAGTCACACGGTTAGAAAACACACTATGGCTGCCTAACGGGAAAGGTGAGGTGGGGTGATGCATAAAACAAGGGTTTCAAATTAGCTCAGATACCGTTCCATAAACCCAATAAGTAATAGACAAGACCTACTCCTTGCTCAGGGAACTGGACTCAACACCCCCTATTCACCGCCCAAGAATATATCTGACTAGTAAGAATCTTAAAACCTATGTATTGATATCTCTCTGTAAGTGAGTCAAGTGGGTGTAAAGCTGCATAAACACAGCAGTGAAAAGCAGCTACACCCCATTATAAAACTCAATTAATTTTAAAAACCCGTGAAACAAAGACAGTGAAAGAGAGAGAAATTCTTACAAAATTCGTTCAGGGGCTGTGATGCCACCTGGATTGACCATATCTAGACCTGCAGCTGATTGAGACATAAGGGTGGACACTCTTGGGGCTGAGAGGTTTGGTGAGGTTGGGTGAGCAAACGCAGACGCTTTAAAGTAATACTGCGTGGTACCCATCCCATGGGTCCCAAATCTCCAGGTTCAAGGGCATCTTCCTACATCGAAAACATACATGAGAAACCCAGAAGATGGTCCACCGAGTGATCAGGAAAGGTTTCTAAAACACACCTCATTTCTCATCTCCTTGTGCTCGGGTTCGCCATTCCAGCCGCTTTACTAGCAATCTCCCTCCTTGGAGAATCAGCACCTTTAACCTCCTGTTCCATACAGGTTGCAATTTGTCCTGAGGATGAACGGGAAGAGGGGGAACCAATGAGAGACTAGCTCTAGGTGTTGGGACAGGCACAGGTCACTCTTTTTTCCCTTCAGGAAGAAGAATTAACCACAAGCTCAGTCTGCCGCCCGGAAGCAGAATAGGGCCTAAAGCAATCCTGCGCTTTTTCGGCCAGCTCCCAAGAGAGCGAGTTGAAAAATGGAGCTCAGGGGCACTGCAATTCACAAACCTGCAGACTTATAAATGATAACTCTCGTCTACAAATATATTGTGGGAAGGCAACGAAGAGGATTTGAAAGCAAGGCAGAATTGCAGGAAACAGATTTCAGGAGGCAGATTCGAATCGCCTTTAAAGCACAGGAAAAGCGGCAAAACCTCGACAATGATGCCCTTGGCCAAAAAGGGCGTATGCGTTTTTTCCTGAATATATTCAGGAAAAAACGCATACGCCCTTTTTGGCCAACCAAGCAACCTGGAAAGGCAAATCAGCGGTACAAAGAAGTTTCGCTTCCCATCGGTCAATAGGGACATGCTGAATAAAGTGTCAAAACCAAAAACGCAGGACAGGCCATGGAGAAACGGAAGCCTTGCTACGCTGATGGGCGGGATGTAAATTGCCAACAGCCACTCTGGAGAATTGTACGGTGTGTCCTGAAACATCTACAAAACTCAGCCTAGAGAGCATAGGGCACTACCACTCATGGGCGTATAAATTGGGAAAACCAAAAATCAGCAAGACACAAGCACCCCAAAGTTTAGGGCTGCTCTGTTGACAAGAACCTCCACTTCGTTGCACCTTAAATATCCCAGGAAAGAGAAAAATGGATAAAGAAGTTGTGGTCCTTATGTACAATGGAATATCACTCAGCCATGAAATCAACGTCATAAGGCTAGTAGCAGCATGATGAGTGGATTTAGGTACGACGATTCTAAGTGAAATAAGTCACACAGAAAAAGACACTTATCATAAGATATCACTTATAGAGGGAATGTAAAAACCGCTACGCTTGAACTGAAATACAAAACAGAACAGAGTCACACGGTTAGAAAACACACTATGGCTGCTTAACGGGAAAGGTGAGGTGGGGTGATGCATAAAACAAGGGTTTCAAATTAGCTCAGATACCGTTCCATAAACCCAATACGTAATAGACAAGACCTACTCCTTGCTCAGTGAACTGGACTCAACACCCCCTATTCACCGCCCAAGAATGTATCTGACTAGTAAGAATCTTAAATCCCATGTATTGATATCTCTCTGTAAGTCAGTCAAGTGGGTGTAAAGCGGCATAAACACAGCAGTGAAAAGCAGCTAAACCCCATTATAAAAAATAATTACTTTTAAAAACCCGTGAAGCAAAGACAATGAAAGAGAGAGAAATTCTTATAAAATTCGTTCAGGGGCTGTGATGCCACCTGGATTCACCATATCTAGACCCACACCTGATTGAGACATAAGGGTGGACACTCTTGGGGCTGAGAGGTTTGGTGAGATTGGGTGACCAAACGCAGACACTTTAAAGTAATACTGCGTGGTACCCATCCCATGGGTCCCAAATCTCCAGGTTCAAGGGCATCTTCCTACATCGAAACCATGCATGAGAAACCCAGAAGAAGTTACACCGTGTGAACGGGAAAGGTTTCTAAAACGCACCTCATTTCTCATCTCCTTGTGCTCGGGTACGCCATTCCAGCCGCTTTACTAGCAATCTCCCACCTTGGAGAATCAGCACCTTTAACCTCCTGTTCCATACAGGTTTCAATTTGTCCTGACTATGTACGGGAAGAGGCAGAACCAATGAGAGACTAGCTCTAGGTGTTGGGACAGGCACAGGTCACTCTATTTTCCCATCAGGAAGAAGAATTAACCGCAAGCTCAGTCTGCTGACTGGAACCAGAATAGGGCCTGAAGGAATCCAGCGCATTTGCGGCTAGCTCCCAAAATACCGAGTTGAAAAATGGAGCTCAGGGTCACTGCAGCTCACAAACCTGCAGAGTTATAAATGTTAACTCTCGTCCACAAATAGATTGAGGGAAAGCAACGAAGAGGATTTGAACGCAAGGCAGAATTGCAGGAAACAAATTTCAGGAGGCAGATTCGAATCGCCTTTAAAGCACAGGAAAAGTGGGAAAACCTCGACAATGATGCCCTTGGCCAAAAAGGGCGTATGCGTTTTTTCCTGAATATATTCAGGAAAAAACGCATACGCCCTTTTTGGCCAACCAAGCAACCTGGAAAGACAAATCAGGGCTACAAAGAAGTCTCGCTTCCCATCGGTCAAAAGGGCCATGCTGAATAAAGTGTCAAAACCAGAAATGCAGGAAAGGCCACGGAGAAACGGGAGCCTTGCTACGCTGATGGGCGGGATGTAAATTGCCAACAGCCACTCTGGAGAAGTGTATGGTGTGTCCTGAAACATTTACAAAACTCAGCTTAGAGAGCATAGGGCACTTCCACTCATGGGCGTATACATTGGGAAAACTAAAAATCAGCAAGACACAAGCACCCCAAAGTTTAGGGCTGCTCTGTTGACAAGATCCTCCACTTTGTTACACCTTAAATATCCCACGAAAGAGAAAAATGGATAAAGAAGTTGTGGTCCTTATGTACAATGGAATATCACTCAGCCATGAAATCAACGTCATAAGGCTAGTAGCATCATGCTGAGTGGATTTAGGTACGACGATTCTAAGTGAAATAAGTCACACAGAAAAAGACACTTATCATAAGATATCACTTATAGAGGGAATGTAAAAACCAATACCCTTGAACTGAATTACAAAACAGAACAGAGTCACACGTTTAGAAAACACACTATGGCTGCCTAACGGGAAAGGTGAGGTGGGGTGATGCATAAAACAAGGGTTTCAAATTAGCTCAGATACCGTTCCATAAACCCAATATGTAATAGAGAAGACCTACTCCTTGCTCAGTGAACTGGACTCAACACCCCCTATTCACCGCCCAAGAATATATCTGACTAGTAAGAATCTTAAAACCTATGTATTGATATCTCTCTGTAAGTGAGTCAAGTGGGTGTAAAGCTGCATAAACACAGTAGTGAAAACCAGCTAAACCCCATTATAAACCTCAATTAATTTTAAAAACCCGTGAAACAAAGACAGTGAAAGAGAGAGAAATTCTTACAAAATTCGTTCAGGGGCTGTGATGCCACCTGGATTGACCATATCCAGACCTGCATCTGATTGAGACATAAGGGTGGACACTCTTGGGGCTGAGAGGTTTGGTGAGGTTGGGTGAGTAAACGCAGACGCTTTAAAGTAATACTGCGTGGTACCCATCCCATGGGTCCCAAATCTCCAGGTTCAAGGGGATCTTCCTACATCGAAAACATGCATGAGAAACCCAGAAGACGGTACACCGAGTGATCGGGAAAGGTTTCTAAAACGCACCTCATTTCTCATCTCCTTGTGCTCGGGTTCGCCATTCCAGCCGCTTTACTAGCAATCTCCCTCCTTAGAGAATCAGCACCTTTAACCTCCTGTTCCCTACAGGTTGCTATGTGTTCTGAGGATGAACGGGAAGAGGGGGAACCAATGAGAGACTAGCTCTAGGTGTTGGGACAGGCACAGGTCACTCTTTTTTCCCATCAGGAATAAGAATTAACCACAAGCTCAGTCTGCCGCCCGGAAGCAGAATAGGGCCTAAAGCAATCCTGCGCTTTTGCGGCCAGCTCCCAAGAGAGCGAGTTGAAAAATGGAGCTCAGGGGCACTGCAATTCACAAACCTGCAGACTTATAAATGATAACTCTCGTCTACAAATTTATTGAGGGAAGGCAAGAAAGAGGATTTGAAAGCAAGGCAGAATGGCAGGAAACAGATTTCAGGAGGCAGATTCGAATCGCCTTTAAAGCACAGGAAAAGCGGCAAAACCTCGACAATGATGCCCTTGGCCAAAAAGGGCGTATGCGTTTTTTCCTGAATATATTCAGGAAAAAACGCATACGCCCTTTTTGGCCAACCAAGCAACCTGGAAAAGCAAATCAGCGCTACAAAGAAGTCTCGCTTCCCATCGGTCAAAAGGGCCATGCTGAATAAAGGGTCAAAACCAGAAATGCAGGACAGGCCACGGAGAAACGGGAGCCTTGCTACGCTGATGGGCGGGATGTAAATTGCCAACAGCCACTCTGGAAAAGTGTACGGTGTGTCCTGAAACATTTACAAAACTCAGCTTAGAGAGCATAGGGCACTTCCACTCATGGGCGTATACATTGGGAAAACTAAAAATCAGCAAGACACAAGCACCCCAAAGTTTAGGGCTGCTCTGTTGACAAGAACCTCCACTTCGTTACACCTTAAATATCCCAGGAAAGAGAAAAATGGATAAAGATGTTGTGCTCCTTATGTATAATGGAATATCACTCAGCCATGAAATCAACGTCATAAGGCTAGTAGCAGCATGATGAGTGGATTTAGGTACGACGATTCTAAGTGAAATAAGTCACACAGAAAAAGACACTTATCATAAGATATCACTAATAGAGGGAATGTAAAAACCGCTACCCTTGAACTGAATTACAAAACAGAACAGAGTCACACGGTTAGAAAACACACTATGGTTGCCTAACGGGAAAGGTGAGGTGGGGTGATGCATAAAACAAGGGTTTCAAATTAGCTCAGATACCATTCCATAAACCCAATACGTAATAGACAAGACCTACTCCTTGCTCAGGGAACTGGACTCAACACCCCCTATTCACCGCCCAAGAATATATCTGACTAGTAAGAATCTTAAAACCTATGTATTGATATCTCTCTGTAAGTGAGTCAAGTGGGTGTAAAGCTGCATAAACACAGCAGTGAAAAGCAGCTAAACCCCATTATAAAACTCAATTAATTTTAAAAACCCGTGAAACAAAGACAGTGAAAGAGAGAGAAATTCTTACAAAATTCGTTCAGGGGCTGTGATGCCACCTGGATTGACCATATCTAGACCCGCAGCTGATTGAGACATAAGGGTGGACACTCTTGGGGCTGAGAGGTTTGGTGAGGTTGGGTGAGCAAACGCAGACGCTTTAAAGTAATACTGCGTGGTACCTATCCCATGGGTCCCAAATCTCCAGGTTCAAGGGCATCTTCCTACATCGAAAACATACATGAGAAACCCAGAAGATGGTCCACCGAGTGATCGGGAAAGGTTTCTAAAACACACCTCATTTCTCATCTCCTTGTGCTCGGGTTCGCCATTCCAGCCGCTTTACTAGCAATCTCCCTCCTTGGAGAATCAGCACCTTTAACCTCCTGTTCCATACAGGTTGCAATTTGTCCTGAGGATGAACGGGAAGAGGGGGAACCAATGAGAGACTAGCCCTAGGTGTTGGGACAGGCACAGGTCACTCTTTTTTCCCATCAGGAAGAAGAATTAACCACAAGCTCAGTCTGCCGCCCGGAAGCAGAATAGGGCCTAAAGCAATCCTGCGCTTTTGCGGCCAGCTCCCAAGAGAGCGAGTTGAAAAATGGAGCTCAGGGGCACTGCAATTCACAAACCTGCAGACTTATAAATGATAACTCTCGTCTACAAATATATTGAGGGAAGGCAACGAAGAGGATTTGAAAGCAAGGCAGAATTGCAGGAAACAGATTTCAGGAGGCAGATTCGAATCGCCTTTAAAGCACAGGAAAAGCGGCAAAACCTCGACAATGATGCCCTTGGCCAAAAAGGGCGTATGCGTTTTTTCCTGAATATATTCAGGAAAAAACGCATACGCCCTTTTTGGCCAACCAAGCAACCTGGAAAGGCAAATCAGCGCTACAAAGAAGTCTCGCTTCCCATCGGTCAAAAGGGCCATGCTGAATAAAGGGTCAAAACCAGAAATGCAGGACAGGCCACGGAGAAACGGGAGCCTTGCTACGCTGATGGGCGGGATGTAAATTGCCAACAGCCGCTCTGGAAAAGTGTACGGTGTGTCCTGAAACATTTACAAAACTCAGCTTAGAGAGCATAGGGCACTTCCACTCATGGGCGTATACATTGGGAAAACAAAAAATCAGCAAGACACAAGCACCCCAAAGTTTAGGGCTGCTCTGTTGACAAGAACCTCTACTTCGTTACACCTTAAATATCCCAGGAAAGAGAAAAATGGATAAAGATGTTGTGCTCCTTATGTACAATGGAATATCACTCAGCCATGAAATCAACGTCATAAGGCTAGTAGCAGCATGATGAGTGGATTTAGGTACGACGATTCCAAGTGAAATACGTCACACAGAAAAAGACACTTATCATAAGATATCACTTATAGAGGGAATGTAAAAACCGCTACCCTTGAACTGAATTACAAAACAGAACAGAGTCACACGGTTAGAAAACACACTATGGCTGCCTAACGGGAAAGGTGAGGTGGGGTGATGCATAAAACAAGGGTTTCAAATTAGCTCAGATACCGTTCCATAAACCCAATATGTAATAGACAAGACCTACTCCTTGCTCAGGGAACTGGACTCAACACCCCCTATTCACCGCCCAAGAATATATCTGACTAGTAAGAATCTTAAAACCTATGTATTGATATCTCTCTGTAAGTGAGTCAAGTGGGTGTAAAGCTGCATAAACACAGCAGTAAAAAGCAGCTAAACCCCATTATAAAACTCAATTAATTTTAAAAACCCGTGAAGGAAAGTCAGTGAAAGAGAGAGAAATTCTTACAAAATTCGTTCAGGGGCTGTGATGCCACCTGGATTGACCATATCTAGACCTGCAGCTGATTGAGACATAAGGGTGGACACTCTTGGGGCTGAGAGGTTTGGTGAGGTTGGGTGAGCAAACGCAGACGCTTTAAAGTAATACTGCGTGGTACCCATCCCATGGGTCCCAAATCTCCAGGTTCAAGGGCATCTTCCTACATCGAAAACATGCATGAGAAACCCAGAAGATGGTCCACCGAGTGATCGGGAAAGGTTTCTAAAACGCACCTCATTTCTCATCTCCTTGTGCTCGGGTTCGCCATTCCAGCCGCTTTACTAGCAATCTCCCTCCTTGGAGAATCAGCACCTTTAACCTCCTGTTCCATACAGGTTGCAATTTGTCCTGAGGATGAACGAGAAGAGGGGGAACCAATGAGAGACTAGCTCTAGGTGTTGGGACAGGCACAGGTCACTATATTTTCCCATCAGGAAGAAGAATTAACCGCAGGCTCAGTCTGCTGACCGGAACCAGAATAGGGCCTGAAGCAATCCTGCGCTTTTGCGGCTAGCTCCCAAAACAGCGAGTTGAAAAATGGAGCTCAGGGGCACTGCAATTCACAAACCTGCAGAGTTATAAATGTTAACCCCCGTCCACAAATAGATTGAGGAAAGGCAACGAAGAGGATTTGAAAGCAAGGCAGAATTGCAGGAAAGAGATTTCAGGAGGCAGATTCGAATCGCCTTTAAAGCACAGGAAAAGCGGCAAAACCTCGACAATGATGCCCTTGGCCAAAAAGGGCGTATGCGTTTTTTCCTGAATATATTCAGGAAAAAACGCATACGCCCTTTTTGGCCAACCAAGCAACCTGGAAAGGCAAATCAGGGCTACAAAGAAGTCTCGCTTCCCATCGGTCAAAAGGGCCATGCTGAATAAAGTGTCAAAACCAGAAATGCAGGACAGGCCACGGAGAAACGTGAGCCTTGCTACGCTGATGGGCGGGATGTAAATTGCCAACAGCCACTCTGGAGAAGTGTACGGTGTGTCCTGAAACATCTAAAAAACTCAGCTTAGAGAGCATAGGGCACTTCCACTCATGGGCGTATAAATTGGGAAAACTAAAAATCAGCAAGACACAGGCACACCAAAGTTTAGGGCTGCTCTGTTGACAAGAACCTCCACTTTGTTACACCTTAAATATCCCAGGAAAGAGAAAAATGGATAAAGAAGTTGTGGTCCTTATGTACAATGGGATATCACTCAGTCATGAAATCAACGTCATAAGGCTAGTAGCAGCATGATGAGTGGATTTAGGTACGACGATTCTAAGTGAAATAAGTCACACAGAAAAAGACACTTATCATAAGATATCACTTATAGAGGGAATGTAAAAACCGCTACCCTTGAACTGAATTACAAAACAGAACAGAGTCACACGGTTAGAAAACACACTATGGCTGCCTAACGGGAAAGGTGAGGTGGGGTGATGCATAAAACAAGGGTTTCAAATTAGCTCAGATACCGTTCCATAAACGCAATATGTAATAGACAAGACCTACTCCTTGCTCAGTGAACTGGACTCAACACCCCCTATTCACCGCCCAAGAATATATCTGACTAGTAAGAATCTTCAAACCTATGTATTGATATCTCTCTGTAAGTGAGTCAAGTGGGTGTAAAGCTGCATAAACACAGCAGTGAAAAGCAGCTAAACCCCATTATAAAACTCAATTAATTTTAAAAACCCGTGAAACAAAAACAGTGAAAGAGAGAGAAATTCTTACAAAATTCGTTCAGGGGCTGTGATGCCACCTGGATTGACCATATCTAGACCCGCAGCTGATTGAGACATAAGGGTGGACACTCTTGGGGCTGAGAGGTTTGGTGAGGTTGGGTGACCAAACACAGACCCTTTAAAGTAATACTGAGTGGTACCCATCCCATGGGTCCCAAATCTCTAGGTTCAAGGGCACCTTCCTACATCGAAACCATGCATGAGAAACCCAGAAGAAGTTACACCGTGTGAACGGGAAAGGTTTCTAAAACGCACCTCATTTCTCATCTCCTTGTGCTCGGGTACGCCATTCCAGCCGCTTTAGTAGCATTCTCCCACCTTGGAGAAGCAGCACCTTTAACCTCCTGTTCCATACAGGTTGCAATGTGTCCTGAGGATGTACGGGAAGAGGGGGAACCAATGAGAGACTAGCTCTAGGTGTTAGGACAGGCACAGGTCACTCTATTTTCCCATCAGGAAGAAGAATTAACCGCAGGCTCAGTCTGCTGACCGGAACCAGAATAGGGCCTGAAGCAATCCTGCGCTTTTGCGGCTAGCTCCCAAAACAGCGAGTTGAAAAATGGAGCTCAGGGGCACTGCAATTCACAAACCTACAGAGTTATAAATATTAACTCTCGTCCACAAATAGATTGAGGGAAGGCAACGAAGAGGATTTGAAAGCAAGGCAGAATTGCAGGAAACAGATTTCAGGAGGCAGATTCGAATCACCTTTAAAGCACAGGAAAAGCGGCAAAACCTTGACAATGATGCCTTTGGCCAAAAAGGGCGTATGCGTCTTTTCCTGAATATATTCAGGAAAAAACGCATACGCCCTTTTGGCCAAACAAGCACCCTGGAAAGGCAAATCAGGGCTACAAAGAAGTCTCGCTTCCCATCGGTCAAAAGGGCCATGCTGACTAAAGTGTCAAATCCAGAAATGCAGGAAAGGCCACGGAGAAACGGGAGCCTTGCTACGCCGATGGGCGGGATGTAAATTGCCAACAGCCACTCTGGAGAAGTGTACGGTGTGTCCTGAAACATTTATAAAACTCAGCTTAGAAAACATAGGGCACTTCCACTCATGGGCATATAAAATGGGAAAACTAAAAATCAGCAAGACACAAGCACCCCAAAATTTAGGGCTGCTCTGTTGACAAGATCCTCCACTTTGTTACACCTTAAATATCCCACGAAAGAGAAAAATGGATAAAGAAGTTGTGGTCCTTATGTACAATGGAATATCACTCAGCCATGAAATCAACGTCATAAGGCTAGTAGCAGCATGATGAGTGGATTTACGTACGACGATTCTAAGTGAAATAAGTCACACAGAAAAAGACACTTATCATAAGATATCACTTATGGAGGGAAAGTAAAAACCACTACCCTTGAACTGAATTACAAAACAGAATAGGGTCACACGTTTAGAAAACACACTATGGCTGCCTAACGGGAAAGGTGAATTGGGGTGATGCATAAAACAAGGGTTTCAAATTAGCTCAGATACCGTTCCATAAACCCAATACGTAATAGACAAGACCTACTCCTTGCTCAGTGAACTGGACTCAACACCCCCTATTCACCGCCCAAGAATGTATCTGACTAGTAAGAATCTTAAATCCCATGTATTGATATCTCTCTGTAAGTCAGTCAAGTGGGTGTAAAGCGGCATAAACACAGCAGTGAAAAGCAGCTAAACCCCATTATAAAAAATAATTACTTTTAAAAACCCGTGAAGCAAAGACAATGAAAGAGAGAGAAATTCTTATAAAATTCGTTCAGGGGCTGTGATGCCACCTGGATTCACCATATCTAGACCCACACCTGATTGAGACATAAGGGTGGACACTCTTCGGGCTGAGAGGTTTGGTGAGGTTGGGTGACCAAACGCAGACACTTTAAAGTAATACTGCGTGGTACCCATCCCATGGGTCCCAAATCTCCAGGTTCAAGGGCATCTTCCTACATCGAAACCATGCATGAGAAACCCAAAAGAAGTTACACCGTGTGAACGGGAAAGGTTTCTAAAACGCACCTCATTTCTCATCTCCTTGTGCTCGGGTACGCCATTCCAGCCGCTTTACTAGCAATCTCCCACCTTGGAGAAGCAGCACCTTTAACCTCCTGTTCCATACAGGTTGCAATTTGTCCTGACTATGTACGGGAAGAGGGAGAACCAATGAGAGACTAGCTCTAGGTGTTGGGACAGGCACAGGTCACTCTATTTTCCAATCAGGAAGAAGAATTAACCGCAAGCTCAGTCTGCTGACTGGAACCAGAATAGGGCCTGAAGGAATCCAGCGCTTTTGCGGCTAGCTCCCATAAAAGCGAGTTGAAAAATGGAGCTCAGGGTCACTGCAACTCACAAACCTGCAGAGTTATAAATGTTAACTCTCGTCCACAAATAGATTGAGGGAAAGCAACGAAGAGGATTTGAACGCAAGGCAGAATTGCAGGAAAAAAATTTCAGGAGGCAGATTCGAATCGCCTTTAAAGCACAGGAAAAGCGGCAAAACCTCGACAATGATGCCCTTGGCTAAAAAGGGCGTATGCGTTTTTTCCTGAATATATTGAGGAAAAAACGCATACGCCCTTTTTGGCCAACCAAGCAACCTGGAAAGGCAAATCAGCGCTACAAAGAAGTCTCGCTTCCCATTGGTCAAAAGGGCCATGCTGAATAAAGTGTCAAAACCAGAAATGCAGGACAGGCCACGGAGAAACGGGAGCCTTGCTACGCTGATGGGCGGGATGTAAATTGCCAACAGCCACTCTGGAGAAGTGTACGGTGTGTCCTGAAACATTTACAAAACTCAGCTTAGAGAGCATAGGGCACTTCCACTCATGGGCGTATACATTGGGAAAACTAAAAATCAGCAAGACACAAGCACCCCAAATTTTAGGGCTGCTCTGTTGACAAGAACCTCCACTTTGTTACACCTTAAATATCCCACGAAGGAGAAAAATGGATAAAGAAGTTGTGGTCCTTATGTACAATGGAATATCACTCAGCCATGAAATCAACGTCATAAGGCTAGTAGCAGCATGATGAGTGGATTTAGGTACGACGATTCTAAGTGCAATAAGTCACACAGAAAAAGACACTTATCATAAGATATCACTTATAGAGGGAATGTAAAAACCGCTACCCTTGAACTGCATTACAAAACAGAACAGAGTCACACGTTTAGAAAACACACTATGGCTGCCTAACGGGAAAGGTGAGGTGGGGTGATGCATAAAACAAGGGTTTCAAATTAGCTCAGATACCGTTCCATAAACCCAATATGTAATAGACAAGACCTACTCCTTGCTCAGTGAACTGGACTCAACACCCCCTATTCACCGCCCAAGAATATATCTGACTAGTAAGAATCTTCAAACCTATGTATTGATATCTCTCTGTAAGTGAGTCAAGTGGGTGTAAAGCTGCATAAACACAGCAGTGAAAAGCAGCTAAACCCCATTATAAAACTCAATTAATTTTAAAAACCCGTGACACAAAGACAGTGAAAGAGAGAGAAATTCTTACAAAATTCGTTAAGGGGCTGTGATGCCACCTGGATTGACCATATCTAGACCTGCAGCTGATTGAGACATAAGGGTGGACACTCTTGGGGCTGAGAGTTTTGGTGAGGTTGGGTGAGCAAACACAGACGCTTTAAAGTAATACTGCGTGGTACCCATTGCATGGGTCCCAAATCTCCAGGTTCAAGGGCATCTTCCTACATCGAAAACATGCATGAGAAACCCAGAAGATGGTACACCGAGTGATCGGGAAAGGTTTCTAAAACGCACCTCATTTCTCATCTCCTTGTGCTCGGGTTCGCCATTCCAGCCGCTTTACTAGCAATTTCCCTCCTTGGAGAATCAGCACCTTTAGCCTCCTGTTCCATACAGGTTGCAATTTGTCCTGAGGATGAACGGGAAGAGGGGGAACCAATGAGAGAGTAGCTCTAGGTGTTGGGACAGGCACAGGTCACTCTATTTTCCCATGAGGAAGAATAATTAACCACAGGCTCAGTCTGACGCCCGGAAGCAGAATAGGGCCTGAAGCAATCCTGTGCTTTTTCTGCCAGCAAACAAGAAAGCGAGTCGAAAAGTGGAGCTCAGGGGCACTGCAATTCACAAACCTGCAGAGTTATAAATGATAACTCTCGTCCAAAAATATATTGAGGGAAGGCAACGAGGAGGATTAGAAAGCAAGGCAGAATTGCAGGAAACAGATTTCAGGAGGTAGATTCGAATTGCCTTTAAAACACAGGAAAAGTGGCAACACCTCGACAATGATGCCCTTGGCCAAAAAGGGCGTATGCGTTTTTTCCTGAATATATTCAGGAAAAAACGCATACGCCCTTTTTGGCCAACCAAGCAACCTGGAAAGGCAAAACAGCGCTACAAAGATGTCTCGCTTCCCATCGGTCAAAAGGGCCATGCTGAATAAAGTGTCAAAACCAGAAATGCAGGACAGGCCATGGAGAAACGGGAGCCTTGCTACGCTGATGGGCGGGATGTAAATTGCCAACAGCCACTCTGGAGAAGTGTACGGTGTGTCCTGAAACATCTAAAAAACTCAGCTTAGAGAGCATAGGGCAATTCCACTCATGGGCGTATAAATTGGGAAAACTAAAAATCAGCAAGACACAGGCACCCCAAAGTTTAGGGCTGCTCTGTTGACAAGAACCTCCACTTTGTTACACCTTAAATATCCCAGGAAAGAGAAAAATGAATAAAGAAGTTATGGTCCTTATGTACAATGGAATATCACTCAGCCATGAAATCAATGTCATAAGGCTAGTAGCAGCATGATGAGTGGATTTAGGTACGACGATTCTAAGTGAAATAAGTCACACAGAAAAAGACACTTATCATAAGATATCACTTATAGAGGGAATGTAAAAACCTCTACCTTTGAACTGAATTACAAAACAGAACAGAGTCACACGTTTAGAAAACACACTATGGCTGCTTAACGGGAAAGGTGAGGTGGGGTGATGCATAAAAAAAGTGTTTCTAATTTGCTCAGATACCGTTCCATAAACCCAATATGTAATAGACAAGACCTACTCCTTGCTCAGTGAACTGGACTCAACACCCCCTATTCACCGCCCAAAAATATATCTGACTAGTAAGACTCTTAAAACCTATGCATTGATATCTCCCTGTAAGTGAGTCAAGAGGGTGTAAAGAGACATAAACATAGCAGTGAAAAGCAGCTAAACCCCATTATAAAAATCAATTACTTTTAAAAACCCGTGAAGCAAAGACAGTGAAAGAGAGAGAAATTCTTACAAAATTCGTTCAGGGGCTGTGATGCCACCTGGATTGGCCATATCTAGACCCACAGCTGATTGCGACATAAGGGTGGACACTCTTGGGGCTGAGAGTTTTGGTTAGGTTGGGTGAGCAAACGCAGACCCTTTAAAGTAATACTGCGTGGTACCCATCCCATGGGTCCCAAATCTCCAGGTTCAAGGGCATCTTCCTACATCGAAAACATGCATGAAAAACCCAGAAGATGGTACACCGTGTGATTGGGGAAGGTTTCTAAAACGCACCTCATTTCTCATCTCCTTGTGCTCGGGTACGCCATTCCAGCCGCTTTACTAGCAATCTCCCTCCTTGGAGAATCAGCACCTTTAACCTCCTGTTCCATACAGGTGGCAATTTGTCCTGAGGATGAACGGGAAGAGGGGGAACCAATGAGAGACTAGCTCTAGGTGTTGGGACAGGCACAGGTCACTCTTTTTTCCCATGAGGAAGAATAATTAACCACAGGCTCAGTCTGCCGCCCGGAAGCAGAATAGGGCCTGAAGCAATCCTGAGCATTTGCGGCCAGCTCCCAAGAAAGCGAGTTGAAAAATGGAGCTCAGGGGCACTGCAATTCACAAACCTGCAGACTTATAAATGATAACTCTCGTCTACAAATATATTGAGGGAAGGCAACGAAGAGGATTTGAAAGCAAGGCAGAATTGCAGGAAACAGATTTCAGGAGGCAGATTCGAATCGCCTTTAAACCACAGGAAAAGCGGCAAAACCTCGACAATGATGCCCTTGGCCAAAAAGGGCGTATGCGTTTTTTCCTGAATATATTCAGGAAAAAACGTACACGCCCTTTTTGGCCGTCCAAGCATCCTGGAAAGGCAAATCAGCGGTACAAAGAAGTCTCGCTTCCCATCGGTCAAAAGGGCCATGCTGAATAAAGTGACAAAACCAGAAATGCAGGACAGGCCACGGAGAAATGGGAGCCTTGCTACGCTGATGGGCGGGATGTAAATTGCCAACAGCCACTCTGGAGAAGTGTACGGTGTGTCCTGAAACATTTACAAAACTCAGCTTAGAGAGCATAGGGCACTTCCACTCATGGGCGTATACATTGGGAAAACTAAAAATCAGCAAGACACAAGCACCCCAAATTTTAGGGCTGCTCTGTTGACAAGAACCTCCACTTCGTTGCACCTTAAATATCCCAGGAAAGAGAAAAATGGATAAAGAAGTTGTGGTCCTTATGTACAATGGAATATCACTCAGCCATGAAATCAACGTCATAAGGCTAGTAGCAGCATGATGAGTGGATTTAGGTACCACGATTCTAAGTGAAATAAGTCACACAGAAAAAGACACTTATCATAACATATCACTTATAGAGGGAATGTAAAAACCGCTACGCTTGAACTGAATTACAAAACAGAACAGAGTCACACGGTTAGAAAACACACTATGGCTGCTTAACGGGAAAGGTGAGGAGGGGTGATGCATAAAACAAGGGTTTCAAATTAGCTCAGATACCGTTCCATAAACCCAATACGTAATAGACAAGACCTACTCCTTGCTCAGTGAACTGGACTCAACACCCCCTATTCACCGCCCAAGAATGTATCTGACTAGTAAGAATCTTAAATCCCATGTATTGATATCTCTCTGTAAGTCAGTCAAGTGGGTGTAAAGCGGCATAAACACAGCAGTGAAAAGCAGCTAAACCCCATTATAAAAAATAATTACTTTTAAAAACCCGTGAAGCAAAGACAATGAAAGAGAGAGAAATTCTTATAAAATTCGTTCAGGGGCTGTGATGCCACCTGGATTCACCATATCTAGACCCACACCTGATTGAGACATAAGGGTGGACACTCTTCGGGCTGAGAGGTTTGGTGAGGTTGGGTGACCAAACGCAGACACTTTAAAGTAATACTGCGTGGTACCCATCCCATGGGTCCCAAATCTCCAGGTTCAAGGGCATCTTCCTACATCGAAACCATGCATGAGAAACCCAAAAGAAGTTACACCGTGTGAACGGGAAAGGTTTCTAAAACGCACCTCATTTCTCATCTCCTTGTGCTCGGGTACGCCATTCCAGCCGCTTTACTAGCAATCTCCCACCTTGGAGAATCAGCACCTTTAACCTCCTGTTCCATACAGGTTTCAATTTGTCCTGACTATGTACGGGAAGAGGGAGAACCAATGAGAGACTAGCTCTAGGTGTTGGGACAGGCACAGGTCACTCTATTTTCCAATCAGGAAGAAGAATTAACCGCAAGCTCAGTCTGCTGACTGGAACCAGAATAGGGCCTGAAGGAATCCAGCGCTTTTGCGGCTAGCTCCCATAAAAGCGAGTTGAAAAATGGAGCTCAGGGTCACTGCAACTCACAAACCTGCAGAGTTATAAATGTTAACTCTCGTCCACAAATAGATTGAGGGAAAGCAACGAAGAGGATTTGAACGCAAGGCAGAATTGCAGGAAAAAAATTTCAGGAGGCAGATTCGAATCGCCTTTAAAGCACAGGAAAAGCGGCAAAACCTCGACAATGATGCCCTTGGCTAAAAAGGGCGTATGCGTTTTTTCCTGAATATATTGAGGAAAAAACGCATACGCCCTTTTTGGCCAACCAAGCAACCTGGAAAGGCAAATCAGCGCTACAAAGAAGTCTCGCTTCCCATTGGTCAAAAGGGCCATGCTGAATAAAGTGTCAAAACCAGAAATGCAGGACAGGCCACGGAGAAACGGGAGCCTTGCTACGCTGATGGGCGGGATGTAAATTGCCAACAGCCACTCTGGAGAATTGTACGGTGTGTCCTGAAACATTTACAAAACTCAGCTTAGAGAGCATAGGGCACTTCCACTCATGGGCGTATACATTGGGAAAACTAAAAATCAGCAAGACACAAGCACCCCAAATTTTAGGGCTGCTCTGTTGACAAGAACCTCCACTTTGTTACACCTTAAATATCCCACGAAGGAGAAAAATGGATAAAGAAGTTGTGGTCCTTATGTACAATGGAATATCACTCAGCCATGAAATCAACGTCATAAGGCTTGTAGCAGCATGATGAGTGGATTTAGGTACGACGATTCTAAGTGAAATAAGTCACACAGAAAAAGACACTTATCATAAGATATCACTTATAGAGGGAATGTAAAAACCGCTACCCTTGAACTGCATTACAAAACAGAACAGAGTCACACGTTTAGAAAACACACTATGGCTGCCTAACGGGAAAGGTGAGGTGGGGTGATGCATAAAACAAGGGTTTCAAATTAGCTCAGATACCGTTCCATAAACCCAATATGTAATAGACAAGACCTACTCCTTGCTCAGTGAACTGGACTCAACACCCCCTATTCACCGCCCAAGAATATATCTGACTAGTAAGAATCTTCAAACCTATGTATTGATATCTCTCTGTAAGTGAGTCAAGTGGGTGTAAAGCTGCATAAACACAGCAGTGAAAAGCAGCTAAACCCCATTATAAAACTCAATTAATTTTAAAAACCCGTGACACAAAGACAGTGAAAGAGAGAGAAATTCTTACAAAATTCGTTAAGGGGCTGTGATGCCACCTGGATTGACCATATCTAGACCTGCAGCTGATTGAGACATAAGGGTGGACACTCTTGGGGCTGAGAGTTTTGGTGAGGTTGGGTGAGCAAACGCAGACGCTTTAAAGTAATACTGCGTGGTACCCATCGCATGGGTCCCAAATCTCCAGGTTCAAGGGCATCTTCCTACATCGAAAACATGCATGAGAAACCCAGAAGATGGTACACCGAGTGATCGGGAAAGGTTTCTAAAACGCACCTCATTTCTCATCTCCTTGTGCTCGGGTTCGCCATTCCAGCCGCTTTACTAGCAATTTCCCTCCTTGGAGAATCAGCACCTTTAGCCTCCTGTTCCATACAGGTTGCAATTTGTCCTGAGGATGAACGGGAAGAGGGGGAACCAATGAGAGAGTAGCTCTAGGTGTTGGGACAGGCACAGGTCACTCTATTTTCCCATGAGGAAGAATAATTAACCACAGGCTCAGTCTGACGCCCGGAAGCAGAATAGGGCCTGAAGCAATCCTGTGCTTTTTCTGCCAGCAAACAAGAAAGCGAGTCGAAAAGTGGAGCTCAGGGGCACTGCAATTCACAAACCTGCAGAGTTATAAATGATAACTCTCGTCCACAAATATATTGAGGGAAGGCAAGGAGGAGGATTAGAAAGCAAGGCAGAATTGCAGGAAACAGATTTCAGGAGGTAGATTCGAATTGCCTTTAAAACACAGGAAAAGTGGCAACACCTCGACAATGATGCCCTTGGCCAAAAAGGGCGTATGCGTTTTTTCCTGAATATATTCAGGAAAAAACGCATACGCCCTTTTTGGCCAACCAAGCAACCTGGAAAGGCAAAACAGCGCTACAAAGATGTCTCGCTTCCCATCGGTCAAAAGGGCCATGCTGAATAAAGTGTCAAAACCAGAAATGCAGGACAGGCCATGGAGAAACGGGAGCCTTGCTACGCTGATGGGCGGGATGTAAATTGCCAACAGCCACTCTGGAGAAGTGTACGGTGTGTCCTGAAACATCTAAAAAACTCAGCTTAGAGAGCATAGGGCACTTCCACTCATGGGCGTATAAATTGGGAAAACTAAAAATCAGCAAGACACAGGCACCCCAAAGTTTAGGGCTGCTCTGTTGACAAGAACCTCCACTTTGTTACACCTTAAATATCCCAGGAAAGAGAAAAATGAATAAAGAAGTTATGGTCCTTATGTACAATGGAATATCACTCAGCCATGAAATCAATGTCATAAGGCTAGTAGCAGCATGATGAGTGGATTTAGGTACGACGATTCTAAGTGAAATAAGTCACACAGAAAAAGACACTTATCATAAGATATCACTTATAGAGGGAATGTAAAAACCTCTACCTTTGAACTGAATTACAAAACAGAACAGAGTCACACGTTTAGAAAACACACTATGGCTGCTTAACGGGAAAGGTGAGGTGGGGTGATGCATAAAAAAAGTGTTTCTAATTTGCTCAGATACCGTTCCATAAACCCAATATGTAATAGACAAGACCTACTCCTTGCTCAGTGAACTGGACTCAACACCCCCTATTCACCGCCCAAAAATATATCTGACTAGTAAGACTCTTAAAACCTATGCATTGATATCTCCCTGTAAGTGAGTCAAGAGGGTGTAAAGAGACATAAACATAGCAGTGAAAAGCAGCTAAACCCCATTATAAAAATCAATTACTTTTAAAAACCCGTGAAGCAAAGACAGTGAAAGAGAGAGAAATTCTTACAAAATTCGTTCAGGGGCTGTGATGCCACCTGGATTGGCCATATCTAGACCCACAGCTGATTGCGACATAAGGGTGGACACTCTTGGGGCTGAGAGTTTTGGTTAGGTTGGGTGAGCAAACGCAGACCCTTTAAAGTAATACTGCGTGGTACCCATCCCATGGGTCCCAAATCTCCAGGTTCAAGGGCATCTTCCTACATCGAAAACATGCATGAAAAACCCAGAAGATGGTACACCGTGTGATTGGGGAAGGTTTCTAAAACGCACCTCATTTCTCATCTCCTTGTGCTCGGGTACGCCATTCCAGCCGCTTTACTAGCAATCTCCCTCCTTGGAGAATCAGCACCTTTAACCTCCTGTTCCATACAGGTGGCAATTTGTCCTGAGGATGAACGGGAAGAGGGGGAACCAATGAGAGACTAGCTCTAGGTGTTGGGACAGGCACAGGTCACTCTTTTTTCCCATGAGGAAGAATAATTAACCACAGGCTCAGTCTGCCGCCCGGAAGCAGAATAGGGCCTGAAGCAATCCTGAGCATTTGCGGCCAGCTCCCAAGAAAGCGAGTTGAAAAATGGAGCTCAGGGGCACTGCAATTCACAAACCTGCAGACTTATAAATGATAACTCTCGTCTACAAATATATTGAGGGAAGGCAACGAAGAGGATTTGAAAGCAAGGCAGAATTGCAGGAAACAGATTTCAGGAGGCAGATTCGAATCGCCTTTAAACCACAGGAAAAGCGGCAAAACCTCGACAATGATGCCCTTGGCCAAAAAGGGCGTATGCGTTTTTTCCTGAATATATTCAGGAAAAAACGTACACGCCCTTTTTGGCCGTCCAAGCATCCTGGAAAGGCAAATCAGCGGTACAAAGAAGTCTCGCTTCCCATCGGTCAAAAGGGCCATGCTGAATAAAGTGTCAAAACCAGAAATGCAGGACAGGCCACGGAGAAATGGGAGCCTTGCTACGCTGATGGGCGGGATGTAAATTGCCAACAGCCACTCTGGAGAAGTGTACGGTGTGTCCTGAAACATTTACAAAACTCAGCTTAGAGAGCATAGGGCACTTCCACTCATGGGCGTATACATTGGGAAAACTAAAAATCAGCAAGACACAAGCACCCCAAATTTTAGGGCTGCTCTGTTGACAAGAACCTCCACTTCGTTGCACCTTAAATATCCCAGGAAAGAGAAAAATGGATAAAGAAGTTGTGGTCCTTATGTACAATGGAATATCACTCAGCCATGAAATCAACGTCATAAGGCTAGTAGCAGCATGATGAGTGGATTTAGGTACCACGATTCTAAGTGAAATAAGTCACACAGAAAAAGACACTTATCATAACATATCACTTATAGAGGGAATGTAAAAACCGCTACGCTTGAACTGAATTACAAAACAGAACAGAGTCACACGGTTAGAAAACACACTATGGCTGCTTAACGGGAAAGGTGAGGAGGGGTGATGCATAAAACAAGGGTTTCAAATTAGCTCAGATACCGTTCCATAAACCCAATACGTAATAGACAAGACCTACTCCTTGCTCAGTGAACTGGACTCAACACCCCCTATTCACCGCCCAAGAATGTATCTGACTAGTAAGAATCTTAAATCCCATGTATTGATATCTCTCTGTAAGTCAGTCAAGTGGGTGTAAAGCGGCATAAACACAGCAGTGAAAAGCAGCTAAACCCCATTATAAAAAATAATTACTTTTAAAAACCCGTGAAGCAAAGACAATGAAAGAGAGAGAAATTCTTATAAAATTCGTTCAGGGGCTGTGATGCCACCTGGATTCACCATATCTAGACCCACACCTGATTGAGACATAAGGGTGGACACTCTTCGGGCTGAGAGGTTTGGTGAGGTTGGGTGACCAAACGCAGACACTTTAAAGTAATACTGCGTGGTACCCATCCCATGGGTCCCAAATCTCCAGGTTCAAGGGCATCTTCCTACATCGAAACCATGCATGAGAAACCCAAAAGAAGTTACACCGTGTGAACGGGAAAGGTTTCTAAAACGCACCTCATTTCTCATCTCCTTGTGCTCGGGTACGCCATTCCAGCCGCTTTACTAGCAATCTCCCACCTTGGAGAATCAGCACCTTTAACCTCCTGTTCCATACAGGTTTCAATTTGTCCTGACTATGTACGGGAAGAGGGAGAACCAATGAGAGACTAGCTCTAGGTGTTGGGACAGGCACAGGTCACTCTATTTTCCAATCAGGAAGAAGAATTAACCGCAAGCTCAGTCTGCTGACTGGAACCAGAATAGGGCCTGAAGGAATCCAGCGCTTTTGCGGCTAGCTCCCATAAAAGCGAGTTGAAAAATGGAGCTCAGGGTCACTGCAACTCACAAACCTGCAGAGTTATAAATGTTAACTCTCGTCCACAAATAGATTGAGGGAAAGCAACGAAGAGGATTTGAACGCAAGGCAGAATTGCAGGAAAAAAATTTCAGGAGGCAGATTCGAATCGCCTTTAAAGCACAGGAAAAGCGGCAAAACCTCGACAATGATGCCCTTGGCTAAAAAGGGCGTATGCGTTTTTTCCTGAATATATTGAGGAAAAAACGCATACGCCCTTTTTGGCCAACCAAGCAACCTGGAAAGGCAAATCAGCGCTACAAAGAAGTCTCGCTTCCCATTGGTCAAAAGGGCCATGCTGAATAAAGTGTCAAAACCAGAAATGCAGGACAGGCCACGGAGAAACGGGAGCCTTGCTACGCTGATGGGCGGGATGTAAATTGCCAACAGCCACTCTGGAGAATTGTACGGTGTGTCCTGAAACATTTACAAAACTCAGCTTAGAGAGCATAGGGCACTTCCACTCATGGGCGTATACATTGGGAAAACTAAAAATCAGCAAGACACAAGCACCCCAAATTTTAGGGCTGCTCTGTTGACAAGAACCTCCACTTTGTTACACCTTAAATATCCCACGAAGGAGAAAAATGGATAAAGAAGTTGTGGTCCTTATGTACAATGGAATATCACTCAGCCATGAAATCAACGTCATAAGGCTTGTAGCAGCATGATGAGTGGATTTAGGTACGACGATTCTAAGTGAAATAAGTCACACAGAAAAAGACACTTATCATAAGATATCACTTATAGAGGGAATGTAAAAACCGCTACCCTTGAACTGCATTACAAAACAGAACAGAGTCACACGTTTAGAAAACACACTATGGCTGCCTAACGGGAAAGGTGAGGTGGGGTGATGCATAAAACAAGGGTTTCAAATTAGCTCAGATACCGTTCCATAAACCCAATATGTAATAGACAAGACCTACTCCTTGCTCAGTGAACTGGACTCAACACCCCCTATTCACCGCCCAAGAATATATCTGACTAGTAAGAATCTTCAAACCTATGTATTGATATCTCTCTGTAAGTGAGTCAAGTGGGTGTAAAGCTGCATAAACACAGCAGTGAAAAGCAGCTAAACCCCATTATAAAACTCAATTAATTTTAAAAACCCGTGACACAAAGACAGTGAAAGAGAGAGAAATTCTTACAAAATTCGTTAAGGGGCTGTGATGCCACCTGGATTGACCATATCTAGACCTGCAGCTGATTGAGACATAAGGGTGGACACTCTTGGGGCTGAGAGTTTTGGTGAGGTTGGGTGAGCAAACGCAGACGCTTTAAAGTAATACTGCGTGGTACCCATCGCATGGGTCCCAAATCTCCAGGTTCAAGGGCATCTTCCTACATCGAAAACATGCATGAGAAACCCAGAAGATGGTACACCGAGTGATCGGGAAAGGTTTCTAAAACGCACCTCATTTCTCATCTCCTTGTGCTCGGGTTCGCCATTCCAGCCGCTTTACTAGCAATTTCCCTCCTTGGAGAATCAGCACCTTTAGCCTCCTGTTCCATACAGGTTGCAATTTGTCCTGAGGATGAACGGGAAGAGGGGGAACCAATGAGAGAGTAGCTCTAGGTGTTGGGACAGGCACAGGTCACTCTATTTTCCCATGAGGAAGAATAATTAACCACAGGCTCAGTCTGACGCCCGGAAGCAGAATAGGGCCTGAAGCAATCCTGTGCTTTTTCTGCCAGCAAACAAGAAAGCGAGTCGAAAAGTGGAGCTCAGGGGCACTGCAATTCACAAACCTGCAGAGTTATAAATGATAACTCTCGTCCACAAATATATTGAGGGAAGGCAAGGAGGAGGATTAGAAAGCAAGGCAGAATTGCAGGAAACAGATTTCAGGAGGTAGATTCGAATTGCCTTTAAAACACAGGAAAAGTGGCAACACCTCGACAATGATGCCCTTGGCCAAAAAGGGCGTATGCGTTTTTTCCTGAATATATTCAGGAAAAAACGCATACGCCCTTTTTGGCCAACCAAGCAACCTGGAAAGGGAAAACAGCGCTACAAAGATGTCTCGCTTCCCATCGGTCAAAAGGGCCATGCTGAATAAAGTGTCAAAACCAGAAATGCAGGACAGGCCATGGAGAAACGGGAGCCTTGCTACGCTGATGGGCGGGATGTAAATTGCCAACAGCCACTCTGGAGAAGTGTACGGTGTGTCCTGAAACATCTAAAAAACTCAGCTTAGAGAGCATAGGGCACTTCCACTCATGGGCGTATAAATTGGGAAAACTAAAAATCAGCAAGACACAGGCACCCCAAAGTTTAGGGCTGCTCTGTTGACAAGAACCTCCACTTTGTTACACCTTAAATATCCCAGGAAAGAGAAAAATGAATAAAGAAGTTATGGTCCTTATGTACAATGGAATATCACTCAGCCATGAAATCAATGTCATAAGGCTAGTAGCAGCATGATGAGTGGATTTAGGTACGACGATTCTAAGTGAAATAAGTCACACAGAAAAAGACACTTATCATAAGATATCACTTATAGAGGGAATGTAAAAACCTCTACCTTTGAACTGAATTACAAAACAGAACAGAGTCACACGTTTAGAAAACACACTATGGCTGCTTAACGGGAAAGGTGAGGTGGGGTGATGCATAAAAAAAGTGTTTCTAATTTGCTCAGATACCGTTCCATAAACCCAATATGTAATAGACAAGACCTACTCCTTGCTCAGTGAACTGGACTCAACACCCCCTATTCACCGCCCAAAAATATATCTGACTAGTAAGACTCTTAAAACCTATGCATTGATATCTCCCTGTAAGTGAGTCAAGAGGGTGTAAAGAGACATAAACATAGCAGTGAAAAGCAGCTAAACCCCATTATAAAAATCAATTACTTTTAAAAACCCGTGAAGCAAAGACAGTGAAAGAGAAATTCTTACAAAATTCGTTCAGGGGCTGTGATGCCACCTGGATTGGCCATATCTAGACCCACAGCTGATTGCGACATAAGGGTGGACACTCTTGGGGCTGAGAGTTTTGGTTAGGTTGGGTGAGCAAACGCAGACCCTTTAAAGTAATACTGCGTGGTACCCATCCCATGGGTCCCAAATCTCCAGGTTCAAGGGCATCTTCCTACATCGAAAACATGCATGAAAAACCCAGAAGATGGTACACCGTGTGATTGGGGAAGGTTTCTAAAACGCACCTCATTTCTCATCTCCTTGTGCTCGGGTACGCCATTCCAGCCGCTTTACTAGCAATCTCCCTCCTTGGAGAATCAGCACCTTTAACCTCCTGTTCCATACAGGTGGCAATTTGTCCTGAGGATGAACGGGAAGAGGGGGAACCAATGAGAGACTAGCTCTAGGTGTTGGGACAGGCACAGGTCTCTCTTTTTTCCCATCAGGAAGAAGAATTAACCACAGGCTCAGTCTGCCGCCCGGAAGCAGAATAGGGCCTGAAGCAATCCTGAGCATTTGCGGCCAGCTCCCAAGAAAGCGAGTTGAAAAATGGAGCTCAGGGGCACTGCAATTCACAAACCTGCAGACTTATAAATGATAACTCTCGTCTACAAATATATTGAGGGAAGGCAACGAAGAGGATTTGAAAGCAAGGCAGAATTGCAGGAAACAGATTTCAGGAGGCAGATTCGAATCGCCTTTAAACCACAGGAAAAGCGGCAAAACCTCGACAATGATGCCCTTGGCCAAAAAGGGCGTATGCGTTTTTTCCTGAATATATTCAGGAAAAAACGTACACGCCCTTTTTGGCCGTCCAAGCATCCTGGAAAGGCAATTCAGCGGTACAAAGAAGTCTCGCTTCCCATCGGTCAAAAGGGCCATGCTGAATAAAGTGTCAAAACCAGAAGTGCAGGACAGGCCACGGAGAAACGGGAGCCTTGCTACGCTGATGGGCGGGATGTAAATTGCCAACAGCCACTCTGGAGAAGTGTACGGTGTGTCCTGAAACATTTACAAAACTCAGCTTAGAGAGCATAGGGCACTTCCACTCATGGGCGTATACATTGGGAAAACTAAAAATCAGCAAGACACAAGCACCCCAAACTTTAGGGCTGCTCTGTTGACAAGAACCTCCACTTCGTTGCACCTTAAATATCCCAGGAAAGAGAAAAATGGATAAAGAAGTTGTGGTCCTTATGTACAATGGAATATCACTCAGCCATGAAATCAACGTCATAAGGCTAGTAGCAGCATGATGAGTGGATTTAGGTACCACGATTCTAAGTGAAATAAGTCACACAGAAAAAGACACTTATCATAACATATCACTTATAGAGGGAATGTAAAAACCGCTACGCTTGAACTGAATTACAAAACAGAACAGAGTCACACGGTTAGAAAACACACTATGGCTGCTTAACGGGAAAGGTGAGGAGGGGTGATGCATAAAACAAGGGTTTCAAATTAGCTCAGATACCGTTCCATAAACCCAATACGTAATAGACAAGACCTACTCCTTGCTCAGTGAACTGGACTCAACACCCCCTATTCACCGCCCAAGAATGTATCTGACTAGTAAGAATCTTAAATCCCATGTATTGATATCTCTCTGTAAGTCAGTCAAGTGGGTGTAAAGCGGCATAAACACAGCAGTGAAAAGCAGCTAAACCCCATTATAAAAAATAATTACTTTTAAAAACCCGTGAAGCAAAGACAATGAAAGAGAGAGAAATTCTTATAAAATTCGTTTAGGGGCTGTGATGCCACCTGGATTCACCATATCTAGACCCACACCTGATTGAGACATAAGGGTGGACACTCTTCGGGCTGAGAGGTTTGGTGAGGTTGGGTGACCAAACGCAGACACTTTAAAGTAATACTGCGTGGTACCCATCCCATGGGTCCCAAATCTCCAGGTTCAAGGGCATCTTCCTACATCGAAACCATGCATGAGAAACCCAAAAGAAGTTACACCGTGTGAACGGGAAAGGTTTCTAAAACGCACCTCATTTCTCATCTCCTTGTGCTCGGGTACGCCATTCCAGCCGCTTTACTAGCAATCTCCCACCTTGGAGAATCAGCACCTTTAACCTCCTGTTCCATACAGGTTTCAATTTGTCCTGACTATGTACGGGAAGAGGGAGAACCAATGAGAGACTAGCTCTAGGTGTTGGGACAGGCACAGGTCACTCTATTTTCCAATCAGGAAGAAGAATTAACCGCAAGCTCAGTCTGCTGACTGGAACCAGAATAGGGCCTGAAGGAATCCAGCGCTTTTGCGGCTAGCTCCCATAAAAGCGAGTTGAAAAATGGAGCTCAGGGTCACTGCAACTCACAAACCTGCAGAGTTATAAATGTTAACTCTCGTCCACAAATAGATTGAGGGAAAGCAACGAAGAGGATTTGAACGCAAGGCAGAATTGCAGGAAAAAAATTTCAGGAGGCAGATTCGAATCGCCTTTAAAGCACAGGAAAAGCGGCAAAACCTCGACAATGATGCCCTTGGCTAAAAAGGGCGTATGCGTTTTTTCCTGAATATATTGAGGAAAAAACGCATACGCCCTTTTTGGCCAACCAAGCAACCTGGAAAGGCAAATCAGCGCTACAAAGAAGTCTCGCTTCCCATTGGTCAAAAGGGCCATGCTGAATAAAGTGTCAAAACCAGAAATGCAGGACAGGCCACGGAGAAACGGGAGCCTTGCTACGCTGATGGGCGGGATGTAAATTGCCAACAGCCACTCTGGAGAAGTGTACGGTGTGTCCTGAAACATTTACAAAACTCAGCTTAGAGAGCATAGGGCACTTCCACTCATGGGCGTATAAATTGGGAAAACTAAAAATCAGCAAGACACAAGCACCCCAAATTTTAGGGCTGCTCTGTTGACAAGAACCTCCACTTTGTTACACCTTAAATATCCCACGAAGGAGAAAAATGGATAAAGAAGTTGTGGTCCTTATGTACAATGGAATATCACTCAGCCATGAAATCAACGTCATAAGGCTAGTAGCAGCATGATGAGTGGATTTAGGTACGACGATTCTAAGTGCAATAAGTCACACAGAAAAAGACACTTATCATAAGATATCACTTATAGAGGGAATGTAAAAACCGCTACCCTTGAACTGAATTACAAAACAGAACAGAGTCACACGGTTAGAAAACACACTATGGCTGCCTAACGGGAAAGGTGAGGTGGGGTGATGCATAAAACAAGGGTTTCAAATTAGCTCAGATACCGTTCCATAAACCCAATATGTAATAGACAAGACCTACTCCTTGCTCAGTGAACTGGACTCAACACCCCCTATTCACCGCCCAAGAATATATCTGACTAGTAAGAATCTTCAAACCTATGTATTGATATCTCTCTGTAAGTGAGTCAAGTGGGTGTAAAGCTGCATAAACACAGCAGTGAAAAGCAGCTAAACCCCATTATAAAACTCAATTAATTTTAAAAACCCGTGAAACAAAGACAGTGAAAGAGAGAGAAATTCTTACAAAATCCGTTCAGGGGCTGTGATGCCACCTGGATTGACCATATCCAGACCTGCATATGATTGAGACATAAGGGTGGACACTCTTGGGGCTGAGAGGTTTGGTGAGGTTGGGTGAGCAAACGCAGACGCTTTAAAGTAATACTGCGTGGTACCCATCCCATGGGTACCAAATCTCCAGGTTCAAGGGCATCTTCCTACATCGAAAACATGCATGAGAAACCCAGAAGACGGTACACCGAGTGATCGGGAAAGGTTTCTAAAACGCACCTCATTTCTCATCTCCTTGTGCTCGGGTTCGCCATTCCAGCCGCTTTACTAGCAATCTCCCTCCTTAGAGAATCAGCACCTTTAACCTCCTGTTCCCTACAGGTTGCTATGTGTTCTGAGGATGAACGGGAAGAGGGGGAAACAATGAGAGACTAGCTCTAGGTGTTGGGACAGGCACAGGTCACTCTATTTTCCCATCAGGAAGAAGAATTAACCACAGGCTCAGTCTGCTGACGGGAACCAGATTAGGGCCTGAAGCAATCCTGCGCTTTTGCGGCTAGCTCCCAAAACAGCGAGTTGAAAAATGGAGCTCAGGGGCACTGCAATTCACAAACCTGCAGAGTTATAAATGTTAACTCTCGTCCTCAAATAGATTGAGGGAAGGCAACGAAGAGGATTTGAAAGCAAGGCAGAATTGCAGGAAACAGATTTCAGGAGGCAGATTCGAATCACCTTTAAAGCACAGGAAAAGCAGCAAAACCTCGACAATGATGCCCTTGGCCAAAAAGGGCGTATGCGTTTTTTCCTGAATATATTCAGGAAAAAACGCATACGCCCTTTTTGGCCAACCAAGCAACCTGGAAACGCAAATCAGGGCTACAAAGAAGTCTCGCTTCCCATCGGTCAAAAGGGCCATGCTGAATAAAGTGTCAAAACCAGAAATGCAGGAAAGGCCACGGAGAAACGGGAGCCTTGCTACGCTGATGGGTGGGATGTAAATTGCCAACAGCCACTCTGGAGAAGTGTACGGTGTGTCCTGAAACATTTACAAAACTCAGCTTAGAGAGCATAGGGCACTTCCACTCATGGGCGTATACATTGGGAAAACTAAAAATCAGCAAGACACAAGCACCCCAAACTTTAGGGCTGCTCTGTTGACAAGAACCTCCACTTCGTTACACCTTAAATATCCCAGGAAAGAGAAAAATGGATAAAGAAGTTGTGGTCCTTATGTACAATGGTATATCACTCAGCCATGAAATCAACGTCATAAAGCTAGTAGCAGCATGATGAGTGGATTTAGGTACGACGATTCTAAGTGAAATAAGTCACACAGAAAAAGACACTTATCATAAGATATCACTTATAGAGGGAATGTAAAAACCGCTACCTTTGAACTGAATTACAAAACAGAACAGAGTCACACGTTTAGAAAACAGACTATGGCTGCCTAACGGGAAAGGTGAGGTGGGGTGATGCATAAAACAAGGGTTTCAAATTAGCTCAGATACCGTTCCATAAACCCAATATGTAATAGACAAGACCTACTCCTTGCTCAGGGAACTGGACTCAACACCCCCTATTCACCGCCCAAGAATATATCTGACTAGTAAGAATCTTAAAACCTATGTATTGATATCTCTCTGTAAGTGAGTCAAGTGGGTGTAAAGCTGCATAAACAGAGCAGTAAAAAGCAGCTAAACCCCATTATAAAACTCAATTAATTTTAAAAACCCGTGAAGCAAAGACAGTGAAAGAGAGAGAAATTCTTACAAAATTCGTTCAGGGGCTGTGATGCCACCTGGATTGACCATATCTAGACCTGCAGCTGATTGAGACATACGGGTGGACACTCTTGGGGCTGAGAGGTTTGGTGAGGTTGGGTGAGCAAACGCACACGCTTTAAAGTAATACTGCGTGGTACCCATCCCATGGGTCCCAAATCTCCAGGTTCAAGGGCATCTTCCTACATCGAAAACATGCATGAGAAACCCAGAAGATGGTCCACCGAGTGATCGGGAAAGGTTTCTAAAACACACCTCATTTCTCATCTCCTTGTGCTCGGGTTCGCCATTCCAGCCGCTTTACTAGCAATCTCCCTCCTTGGAGAATCAGCACCTTTAACCTCCTGTTCCATACAGGTTGCAATTTGTCCTGAGGATGAACGGGAAGAGGGGGAACCAATGAGAGACTAGCTCTAGGTGTTGGGAAAGGCACAGGTCAGTCTATTTTCCCATCAGGAAGAAGAAATAACCACAAGCTCAGTCTGCCGCCCGGAAGCAGAATAGTGCCTAAAGAAATCCTGCGCTTTTGCGGCCAGCTCCCAAGAGAGCGAGTTGAAAAATGGAGCTCAGGGGCACTGCAATTCACAAACCTGCAGACTTATAAATGATAACTCTCGTCTACAAATATATTGAGGGAAGGCAACGAAGAGGATTTGAAAGCAAGGCAGAATTGCAGGAAACAGATTTCAGGAGGCAGATTCGAATCGCCTTTAAAGCACAGGAAAAGCGGCAAAACCTCGACAATGATGCCCTTGGCCAAAAAGGGCGTATGCGTTTTTTCCTGAATATATTCAGGAAAAAACGTACACGCCCTTTTTGGCCGTCCAAGCATCCTGGAAAGGCAAATCAGCGGTACAAAGAAGTCTCGCTTCCCATCGGTCAAAAGGGACATGCTGAATAAAGTGTCAAAACCAAAAACGCAGGATAGGCCATGGAGAAACGGAAGCCTTGCTACGCTGATGGGCAGGATGTAAATTGCCAACAGCCATTCTGGAGAATTGTACGGTGTGTCCTGAAACATCTACAAAACTCAGCTTAGAGAGCATAGGGCACTTCCACTTATGGGCGTATAAATTGGGAAAACCAAAAATCAGCAAGACACAAGCACCCCAAAGTTTAGGGCTGCTCTGTTGACAAGAACCTCCACTTTGTTACACCTTAAATATCCCAGGAAAGAGAAAAATGGATAAAGAAGTTGTGGTCCTTATGTACAATGGAATATCACTCAGCCATGAAATCAACGTCATAAAGCTAGTAGCAGCATGATGAGTGGATTTAGGTACGACGATTCTAAGTGAAATAAGTCACACAGAAAAAGACACTTATCATAAGATATCACTTATAGAGGGAATGTTAAAACCGCTACCCTTGAACTGAATTACAAAACAGAACAGAGTCACACGTTTAGAAAACACACTATGGCTGCCTAACGGGAAGGGTGAGGTGGGGTGACGCATAAAACAAGGGTTTCAAATTAGCTCAGATACCGTTCCATAAACCCAATATGTAATAGACAAGACCTACTCCTTGCTCAGTGAACTGGACTCAACACCCCCTACTCACTGCCCAAGAATATACCTGACTAGTAAGAATCTTAAAACCTATGTATTGATATCTCTCTGTAAGTGAGTCAAGTGGGTGTAAAGCTGCATAAACACAGCAGTAAAAAGCAGCTAAACCCCATTATAAAACTCAATTAATTTTAAAAACCCGTGAAGCAAAGACAGTGAAAGAGAGAGAAATTCTTACAAAATTCGTTCAGGGGCTGTGATGCCACCTGGATTGACCATATCTAGACCTGCAGCTGATTGAGACATAAGGGTGGACACTCTTGGGGCTGAGAGGTTTGGTGAGGTTGGGTGAGCAAACGCAGACGCTTTAAAGTAATACTGCGTGGTACCCATCCCATGGGTCCCAAATCTCCAGGTTCAAGGGCATCTTCCTACATGGAAAACATGCATGAGAAACCCAGAAGATGGTACACCGAGTGATCGGGAAAGGTTTCTTAAACGCACCTCATTTCTCATCTCCTTGTGCTCGGGTTCGCCATTCCAGCCGCTTTACTAGCAATCTCCCTCCTTGGAGAATCAGCACCTTTAACCTCCTGTTCCATACAGGTTGCAATTTGTCCTGAGGATGAACGGGAAGAGGGGGAACCAATGAGAGACTAGCTCTAGGTGTTGGGACAGGCACAGGTCACTATATTTTCCCATCAGGAAGAAGAATTAACCGCAGGCTCAGTCTGCTGACCGGAACCAGAATAGGGCCTGAAGCAATCCTGCGCTTTTGCGGCTAGCTCCCAAAACAGCGAGTTGAAAAATGGAGCTCAGGGGCACTGCAATTCACAAACCTGCAGAGTTATAAATGTTAACTCTCGTCCACAAATAGATTGAGGAAACGCAACGAAGAGGATTTGAAAGCAAGGCAGATTTGCAGGAAACAGATTTCAGGAGGCAGATTCGAATCGCCTTTAAAGCACAGGAAAAGCGGCAAAACCTCGACAATGATGCCCTTGGCCAAAAAGGGCGTATGCGTTTTTTCCTGAATATATTCAGGAAAAAACGCATACGCCCTTTTTGGCCAACCAAGCAACCTGGAAAGGCAAATCAGGGCTACAAAGAAGTCTCGCTTCCCATTGGTCAAAAGGGCCATGCTGAATAAAGTGTCAAAACCAGAAATGCAGGAAAGGCCACGGAGAAACGGGAGCCTTGCTACGCTGATGGGCGGGATGTAAATTGCCAACAGCCACTCTGGAGAAGTGTACGGTGTGTCCTGAAACATTTACAAAACTCAGCTTAGAGAGCATAGGGCACTTCCACTCATGGGCGTATAAAATGGGAAAACTAAAAATCAGCAAGACACAAGCACCCCAAAGTTTAGGGCTGCTCTGTTGACAAGAACCTCCACTTTGTTACACCTTAAATATCCCACGAAAGAGAAAAATGGATAAAGAAGTTCTGGTCCTTATGTACAATGGAATATCACTCAGCCATGAAATCAACGTCATAAGGCTAGTAGCAGCATGATGAGTGGATTTAGGTACGACGATTCTAAGTGAAATAAGTCACACAGAAAAAGACACTTATCATAAGATATCACTTATAGAGGGAATGTAAAAACCAATACCCTTGAACTGAATTACAAAACAGAACAGAGTCACACGTTTAGAAAACACACTATGGCTGCCTAACGGGAAAGGTGAGGTGGGGTGATGCATAAAACAAGGGTTTCAAATTAGCTCAGATACCGTTCCAAAAACCCAATATGTAATAGACAAGACCTACTCCTTGCTCAGTGAACTGGACTCAACACCCCCTATTCACCGCCCAAGAATATATCTGACTAGAAAGAATCTTAAAACCTATGTATTCTTATCTCTCTGTAAGTGAGTCAAGTGAGTGTAAAGCTGCATAAACACAGCAGTGAAAAGCAGCTAAACCCCATTATAAAACTCAATTAATTTTAAAAACCCGTGAAACAAAGACAGTGAAAGAGAGAGAAATTCTTACAAAATTCGTTCAGGGGCTGTGATGCCACCTGGGTTGACCATATCTAGACCTGCAGCTGATTGAGACATAAGGGTGGACACTCTTGGGGCTGAGAGGTTTGGTGACGTTGGGTGAGCAAACGCAGACGCTTTAAAGTAATACTGCGTGGTACCATCCCATGGGTCCCAAATCTCCAGGTTCAAGGGCATCTTCCTACATCGAAAACATGCATGAGAAACCCAGAAGGCGGTACACCGAGTGATCGGGAAAGGTTTCTAAAACGCACCTCATTTCTCATCTCCTTGTGCTCGGGTTCGCCATTCCAGCCGCTTTACTAGCAATCTCCCTCCTTGGAGAATCAGCAGCTTTAACCTCCTGTTCCGTACAGGTTGCAATGTGTTCTGAGGATGAACGGGAAGAGGGGGAACCAATGAGAGACTAGCTCTAGGTGTTGCGACAGGCACAGATCACTCTATTTTCCCATCAGGAAGAAGAATTAACCACAGGCTCAGTCTGCCGCCCGGATGCAGAATAGGGCCTAAAGCAATCCTGCGCTTTTTCGGCCAGCTCCCAAGAGAGCGAGTTGAAAAATGGAGCTCAGGGGCACTGCAATTCACAAACCTGCAGAATTATAAATGATAACTCTCGTCTAAAAATATATTGAGGGAAGGCAACAAAGAGGATTTGAAAGCAAGGCAGAATTGCAGGAAACAGATTTCAGGAGGCAGATTCGAATCGCCTTTAAACCACAGGAAAAGCGGCAAAACCTCGACAATGATGCCCTTGGCCAAAAAGGGCGTATGCGTTTTTTCCTGAATATATTCAGGAAAAAACGTACATGCCCTTTTTGGCCGTCCAAGCATCCTGGAAAGGCAAATCAGCGGTACAAAGAAGTCTCGCTTCCCATCGGTCAAAAGGGACATGCTGAATAAAGTGTCAAAACCAAAAACGCAGGACAGGCCATGGAGAAATGGAAGCCTTGCTACGCTGATGGGCAGGATGTAAATTGCCAACAGCCATTCTGGAGAATTGTACGGTGTGTCCTGAAACATCTACAAAACTCAGCTTAGAGAGCATAGGGCACTTCCACTCATGGGCGTATAAATTGGGAAAACCAAAAATCAGCAAGACACAAGCACCCCAAAGTTTAGGGCTGCTCTGTTGACAAGAACCTCCACTTTGTTACACCTTAAATATCCCAGGAAAGAGAAAAATGGATAAAGAAGTTGTGGTCCTTATGTACAATGGAATATCACTCAGCCATGAAATCAACGTCATAAGGCTAGTAGCAGCATGATGAGTGGATTTAGGTACGACGATTCTAAGTGAAATAAGTCACACAGAAAAAGACACTTATCATAAGATATCACTTATAGAGGGAATGTAAAAACCGCTACCCTTGAACTGAATTACAACACAGAACAGAGTCACACGTTTAGAAAACACACTATGGCTGCCTAACGGGAAAGGTGAGGTGGGGTGATGCATAAAACAAGGGTTTCAAATTAGCTCAGATACCGTTCCATAAACCCAATATGTAATAGACAAGACCTACTCCTTGCTCAGTGAACTGGACTCAACACCCCCTACTCACTGCCCAAGAATATACCTGACTAGTAAGAATCTTAAAACCTATGTATTGATATCTCTCTGTAAGTGAGTCAAGTGGGTGTAAAGCTGCATAAACACAGCAGTAAAAAGCAGCTAAACCCCATTATAAAACTCAATTAATTTTAAAAACCCGTGAAGCAAAGACAGTGAAAGAGAGAGAAATTTTTACAAAATTCGTTCAGGGGCTGTGATGCCACCTGGATTGACCATATCTAGACCTGCAGCTGATTGAGACATAAGGGTGGACACTCTTGGGGCTGAGAGGTTTGGTGAGGTTGGGTGAGCAAACACAGACGCTTTAAAGTAATACTGCGTGGTACCCATCCCATGGGTCCCAAATCTCCAGGTTCAAGGGCATCTTCCTACATGGAAAACATGCATGAGAAACCCAGAAGATGGTCCACCGAGTGATCGGGAAAGGTTTCTAAAACGCACCTCATTTCTCATCTCCTTGTGCTCGGGTTCGCCATTCCAGCCGCTTTACTAGCAATCTCCCTCCTTGGAGAATCAGCACCTTTAACCTCCTGTTCCATACAGGTTGCAATTTGTCCTGAGGATGAACGGGAAGAGGGGGAACCAATGAGAGACTAGCTCTAGGTGTTGGGACAGGCACAGGTCACTATATTTTCCCATCAGGAAAAAGAATTAACCGCAGGCTCAGTCTGCTGACCGGAACCAGAATAGGGCCTGAAGCAATCCTGCGCTTTTGCGGCTAGCTCCCAAAACAGCGAGTTGAAAAATGGAGCTCAGGGGCACTGCAATTCACAAACCTGCAGAGTTATAAATGTTAACTCTCGTCCACAAATAGATTGAGGAAACGCAACGAAGACGATTTGAAAGCAAGGCAGAATTGCAGGAAACAGATTTCAGGAGGCAGATTCGAATCGCCTTTAAAGCACAGGAAAAGCGGCAAAACCTCGACAATGATGCCCTTGGCCAAAAAGGGCGTATGCGTTTTTTCCTGAATATATTCAGGAAAAAACGCATACGCCCTTTTTGGCCAACCAAGCAACCTGGAAAGGCAAAACAGGGCTACAAAGAAGTCTCGCTTCCCATTGGTCAAAAGGGCCATGCTGAATAAAGTGTCAAAACCAGAAATGCAGGAAAGGCCACGGAGAAACGGGAGCCTTGCTACGCTGATGGGCGGGATGTAAATTGCCAACAGCCACTCTGGAGAAGTGTACGGTGTGTCCTGAAACATTTACAAAACTCAGCTTAGAGAGCATAGGGCACTTCCACTCATGGGCGTATAAAATGGGAAAACTAAAAATCAGCAAGACACAAGCACCCCAAAGTTTAGGGCTGCTCTGTTGACAAGAACCTCCACTTTGTTACACCTTAAATATCCCACGAAAGAGAAAAATGGATAAAGAAGTTCTGGTCCTTATGTACAATGGAATATCACTCAGCCATGAAATCAACGTCATAAGGCTAGTAGCAGCATGATGAGTGGATTTAGGTACGACGATTCTAAGTGAAATAAGTCACACAGAAAAAGACACTTATTATAAGATATCACTTATAGAGGGAATGTAAAAACCAATACCCTTGAACTGAATTACAAAACAGAACAGAGTCACACGTTTAGAAAACACACTATGGCTGCCTAACGGGAAAGGTGAGGTGGGGTGATGCATAAAACAAGGGTTTCAAATTAGCTCAGATACCGTTCCAAAAACCCAATATGTAATAGACAAGACCTACTCCTTGCTCAGTGAACTGGACTCAACACCCCTATTCACCGCCCAAGAATATATCTGACTAGAAAGAATCTTAAAACCTATGTATTCTTATCTCTCTGTAAGTGAGTCAAGTGAGTGTAAAGCTGCATAAACACAGCAGTGAAAAGCAGCTAAACCCCATTATAAAACTCAATTAATTTTAAAAACCCGTGAAACAAAGACAGTGAAAGAGAGAGAAATTCTTACAAAATTCGTTCAGGGGCTGTGATGCCACCTGGGTTGACCATATCTAGACCTGCAGCTGATTGAGACATAAGGGTGGACACTCTTGGGGCTGAGAGGTTTGGTGACGTTGGGTGAGCACACGCAGACGCTTTAAAGTAATACTGCGTGGTACCATCCCATGGGTCCCAAATCTCCAGGTTCAAGGGCATCTTCCTACATCGAAAACATGCATGAGAAACCCAGAAGACGGTACACCGAGTGATCGGGAAAGGTTTCTAAAACGCACCTCATTTCTCATCTCCTTGTGCTCGGGTTCGCCATTCCAGCCGCTTTACTAGCAATCTCCCTCCTTAGAGAATCAGCAGCTTTAACCTCCTGTTCCGTACAGGTTGCAATGTGTTCTGAGGATTAACGGGAAGAGGGGGAACCAATGAGAGACTATCTCTAGGTGTTGCGACAGGCACAGATCACTCTATTTTCCCATCAGGAAGAAGAATTAACCACAGGCTCAGTCTGCCGACCGGATGCAGAATAGGGCCTAAAGCAATCCTGCGCTTTTTCGGCCAGCTCCCAAGAGAGCGAGTTGAAAAATGGAGCTCAGGGGCACTGCAATTCACAAACCTGCAGAATTATAAATGATAACTCTCGTCTAAAAATATATTGAGGGAAGGCAACAAAGAGGATTTGAAAGCAAGGCAGAATTGCAGGAAACAGATTTCAGGAGGCAGATTCGAATCGCCTTTAAACCACAGGAAAAGCGGCAAAACCTCGACAATGATGCCCTTGGCCAAAAAGGGCGTATGCGTTTTTTCCTGAATATATTCAGGAAAAAACGTACACGCCCTTTTTGGCCGTCCAAGCATCCTGGAAAGGCAAATCAGCGGTACAAAGAAGTCTCGCTTCCCATCGGTCAAAAGGGACATGCTGAATAAAGTGTCAAAACCAAAAACGCAGGACAGGCCATGGAGAAACGGAAGCCTTGCTACGCTGATGGGCAGGATGTAAATTGCCAACAGCCACTCTGGAGAATTGTACGGTGTGTCCTGAAACATCTACAAAACTCAGCTTAGAGAGCATAGGGCACTTCCACTCATGGGCGTATAAATTGGGAAAACCAAAAATCAGCAAGACACAAGCACCCCAAAGTTTAGGGCTGCTCTGTTGACAAGAACCTCCACTTTGTTACACCTTAAATATCCCAGGAAAGAGAAAAATGGATAAAGAAGTTGTGGTCCTTATGTACAATGGAATATCACTCAGCCATGAAATCAACGTCATAAGGCTAGTAGCAGCATGATGAGTGGATTTAGGTACGACGATTCTAAGTGAAATAAGTCACACAGAAAAAGACACTTATCATAAGATATCACTTATAGAGGGAATGTAAAAACCGCTACCCTTGAACTGAATTACAACACAGAACAGAGTCACACGTTTAGAAAACACACTATGGCTGCCTAACGGGAAAGGTGAGGTGGGGTGATGCATAAAACAAGGGTTTCAAATTAGCTCAGATACCGTTCCATAAACCCAATATGTAATAGACAAGACCTACTCCTTGCTCAGTGAACTGGACTCAACACCCCCTACTCACTGCCCAAGAATATACCTGACTAGTAAGAATCTTAAAACCTATGTATTGATATCTCTCTGTAAGTGAGTCAAGTGGGTGTAAAGCTGCATAAACACAGCAGTAAAAAGCAGCTAAACCCCATTATAAAACTCAATTAATTTTAAAAACCCGTGAAGCAAAGACAGTGAAAGAGAGAGAAATTCTTACAAAATTCGTTCAGGGGCTGTGATGCCACCTGGATTGACCATATCTAGACCTGCAGCTGATTGAGACATAAGGGTGGACACTCTTGGGGCTGAGAGGTTTGGTGAGGTTGGGTGAGCAAACGCAGACGCTTTAAAGTAATACTGCGTGGTACCCATCCCATGGGTCCCAAATCTCCAGGTTCAAGGGCATCTGCCTACATCGAAAACATGCATGAGAAACCCAGAAGATGGTCCACCGAGTGATCGGGAAAGGTTTCTAAAACGCACCTCATTTCTCATCTCCTTGTGCTCGGGTTCGCCATTCCAGCCGCTTTACTAGCAATCTCCCTCCTTGGAGAATCAGCACCTTTAACCTCCTGTTCCATACAGGTTGCAATTTGTCCTGAGGATGAACGGGAAGAGGGGGAACCAATGAGAGACTAGCTCTAGGTGTTGGGACAGGCACAGGTCACTATATTTTCCCATCAGGAAGAAGAATTAACCGCAGGCTCAGTCTGCTGACCGGAACCAGAATAGGGCCTGAAGCAATCCTGCGCTTTTGCGGCTAGCTCCCAAAACAGCGAGTTGAAAAATGGAGCTCAGGGGCACTGCAATTCACAAACCTGCAGAGTTATAAATGTTAACTCTCGTCCACAAATAGATTGAGGAAACGCAACGAAGAGGATTTGAAAGCAAGGCAGAATTGCAGGAAACAGATTTCAGGAGGCAGATTCGAATCGCCTTTAAAGCACAGGAAAAGCGGCAAAACCTCGACAATGATGCCCTTGGCCAAAAAGGGCGTATGCGTTTTTTCCTGAATATATTCAGGAAAAAACGCATACGCCCTTTTTGGCCAACCAAGCAACCTGGAAAGGCAAATCAGGGCTACAAAGAAGTCTCGCTTCCCATTGGTCAAAAGGGCCATGCTGAATAAAGTGTCAAAACCAGAAATGCAGGAAAGGCCACGGAGAAACGGGAGCCTTGCTACGCTGATGGGCGGGATGTAAATTGCCAACAGCCACTCTGGAGAAGTGTACGGTGTGTCCTGAAACATTTACAAAACTCAGCTTAGAGAGAATAGGGCACTTCCACTCATGGGCGTATAAAATGGGAAAACTAAAAATCAGCAAGACACAAGCACCCCAAAGTTTAGGGCTGCTCTGTTGACAAGAACCTCCACTTTGTTACACCTTAAATATCCCACGAAAGAGAAAAATGGATAAAGAAGTTCTGGTCCTTATGTACAATGGAATATCACTCAGCAATGAAATCAACGTCATAAGGCTAGTAGCAGCATGATGAGTGGATTTAGGTACGACGATTCTAAGTGAAATAAGTCACACAGAAAAAGACACTTATCATAAAATATCACTTATAGAGGGAATGTAAAAACCAATACCCTTGAACTGAATTACAAAACAGAACAGAGTCACACGTTTAGAAAACACACTATGGCTGCCTAACGGGAAAGGTGAGGTGGGGTGAAGCATAAAACAAGGGTTTCAAATTAGCTCAGATACCGTTCCAAAAACCCAATATGTAATAGACAAGACCTACTCCTTGCTCAGTGAACTGGACTCAACACCCCCTATTCACCGCCCAAGAATATATCTGACTAGAAAGAATCTTAAAACCTATGTATTCTTATCTCTCTGTAAGTGAGTCAAGTGAGTGTAAAGCTGCATAAACACAGCAGTGAAAAGCAGCTAAACCCCATTATAAAACTCAATTAATTTTAAAAACCCGTGAAACAAAGACAGTGAAAGAGAGAGAAATTCTTACAAAATTCGTTCAGGGGCTGTGATGCCACCTGGGTTGACCATATCTAGACCTGCAGCTGATTGAGACATAAGGGTGGACACTCTTGGGGCTGAGAGGTTTGGTGACGTTGGGTGAGCAAACGCAGACGCTTTAAAGTAATACTGCGTGGTACCATCCCATGGGTCCCAAATCTCCAGGTTCAAGGGCATCTTCCTACATCGAAAACATGCATGAGAAACCCGGCGGTACACCGAGTGATCGGGAAAGGTTTCTAAAACGCACCTCATTTCTCATCTCCTTGTGCTCGGGTTCGCCATTCCAGCCGCTTTACTAGCAATCTCCCTCCTTGGAGAATCAGCAGCTTTAACCTCCTGTTCCGTACAGGTTGCAATGTGTTCTGAGGATGAACGGGAAGAGGGGGAACCAATGAGAGACTAGCTCTAGGTGTTGCGACAGGCACAGATCACTCTATTTTCCCATCAGGAAGAAGAATTAACCACAGGCTCAGTCTGCCGCCCGGATGCAGAATAGGGCCTAAAGCAATCCTGCGCTTTTTCGGCCAGCTCCCAAGAGAGCGAGTTGAAAAATGGAGCTCAGGGGCACTGCAATTCACAAACCTGCAGAATTATAAATGATAACTCTCGTCTAAAAATATATTGAGGGAAGGCAACAAAGAGGATTTGAAAGCAAGGCAGAATTGCAGGAAACAGATTTCAGGAGGCAGATTCGAATCGCCTTTAAACCACAGGAAAAGCGGCAAAACCTCGACAATGATGCCCTTGGCCAAAAAGGGCGTATGCGTTTTTTCCTGAATATATTCAGGAAAAAACGTACACGCCCTTTTTGGCCGTCCAAGCATCCTGGAAAGGCAAATCAGCGGTACAAAGAAGTCTTGCTTCCCATCGGTCAAAAGGGACATGCTGAATAAAGTGTCAAAACCAAAAACGCAGGACAGGCCATGGAGAAACGGAAGCCTTGCTACGCTGATGGGCAGGATGTAAATTGCCAACAGCCACTCTGGAGAATTGTACGGTGTGTCCTGAAACATCTACAAAACTCAGCTTAGAGAGCATAGGGCACTTCCACTCATGGGCGTATAAATTGGGAAAACCAAAAATCAGCAAGACACAAGCACCCCAAAGTTTAGGGCTGCTCTGTTGACAAGAACCTCCACTTTGTTACACCTTAAATATCACAGGAAAGAGAAAAATGGATAAAGAAGTTGTGGTCCTTATGTACAATGGAATATCACTCAGCCATGAAATCAACGTCATAAGGCTAGTAGCAGCATGATGAGTGGATTTAGGTACGACGATTCTAAGTGAAATAAGTCACACAGAAAAAGACACTTATCATAAGATATCACTTATAGAGGGAATGTAAAAACCGCTACCCTTGAACTGAATTACAACACAGAACAGAGTCACACGGTTAGAAAACACACTATGGCTGCCTAAAGGGAAAGGTGAGGTGGGGTGATGCATAAAACAAGGGTTTCAAATTAGCTCAGATACCGTTCCATAAACCCAATATGTAATAGACAAGACCTACTCCTTGCTCAGTGAACTGGACTCAACACCCCCTATTCACCGCCCAAGAATATATCTGACTAGAAAGAATCTTAAAACCTATGTATTCTTATCTCTCTGTAAGTGAGTCAAGTGAGTGTAAAGCTGCATAAACACAGCAGTGAAAAGCAGCTAAACCCCATTATAAAACTCAATTAATTTTAAAAACCCGTGAAACAAAGACAGTGAAAGAGAGAGAAATTCTTACAAAATTCGTTCAGGGGCTGTGATGCCACCTGGGTTGACCATATCTAGACCTGCAGCTGATTGAGACATAAGGGTGGACACTCTTGGGGCTGAGAGGTTTGGTGACGTTGGGTGAGCAAACGCAGACGCTTTAAAGTAATACTGCGTGGTACCATCCCATGGGTCCCAAATCTCCAGGTTCAAGGGCATCTTCCTACATCGAAAACATGCATGAGAAACCCGGCGGTACACCGAGTGATCGGGAAAGGTTTCTAAAACGCACCTCATTTCTCATCTCCTTGTGCTCGGGTTCGCCATTCCAGCCGCTTTACTAGCAATCTCCCTCCTTGGAGAATCAGCAGCTTTAACCTCCTGTTCCGTACAGGTTGCAATGTGTTCTGAGGATGAACGGGAAGAGGGGGAACCAATGAGAGACTAGCTCTAGGTGTTGCGACAGGCACAGATCACTCTATTTTCCCATCAGGAAGAAGAATTAACCACAGGCTCAGTCTGCCGCCCGGATGCAGAATAGGGCCTAAAGCAATCCTGCGCTTTTTCGGCCAGCTCCCAAGAGAGCGAGTTGAAAAATGGAGCTCAGGGGCACTGCAATTCACAAACCTGCAGAATTATAAATGATAACTCTCGTCTAAAAATATATTGAGGGAAGGCAACAAAGAGGATTTGAAAGCAAGGCAGAATTGCAGGAAACAGATTTCAGGAGGCAGATTCGAATCGCCTTTAAACCACAGGAAAAGCGGCAAAACCTCGACAATGATGCCCTTGGCCAAAAAGGGCGTATGCGTTTTTTCCTGAATATATTCAGGAAAAAACGTACACGCCCTTTTTGGCCGTCCAAGCATCCTGGAAAGGCAAATCAGCGGTACAAAGAAGTCTTGCTTCCCATCGGTCAAAAGGGACATGCTGAATAAAGTGTCAAAACCAAAAACGCAGGACAGGCCATGGAGAAACGGAAGCCTTGCTACGCTGATGGGCAGGATGTAAATTGCCAACAGCCACTCTGGAGAATTGTACGGTGTGTCCTGAAACATCTACAAAACTCAGCTTAGAGAGCATAGGGCACTTCCACTCATGGGCGTATAAATTGGGAAAACCAAAAATCAGCAAGACACAAGCACCCCAAAGTTTAGGGCTGCTCTGTTGACAAGAACCTCCACTTTGTTACACCTTAAATATCACAGGAAAGAGAAAAATGGATAAAGAAGTTGTGGTCCTTATGTACAATGGAATATCACTCAGCCATGAAATCAACGTCATAAGGCTAGTAGCAGCATGATGAGTGGATTTAGGTACGACGATTCTAAGTGAAATAAGTCACACAGAAAAAGACACTTATCATAAGATATCACTTATAGAGGGAATGTAAAAACCGCTACCCTTGAACTGAATTACAACACAGAACAGAGTCACACGGTTAGAAAACACACTATGGCTGCCTAAAGGGAAAGGTGAGGTGGGGTGATGCATAAAACAAGGGTTTCAAATTAGCTCAGATACCGTTCCATAAACCCAATATGTAATAGACAAGACCTACTCCTTGCTCAGTGAACTGGACTCAACACCCCCTATTCACCGCCCAAAAATATATCTGACTAGTAAGACTCTTAAAACCTATGCATTGATATCTCCCTTAAGTGAGTCAAGAGGGTGTAAAGAGACATAAACATAGCAGTGAAAAGCAGCTAAACCCCATTATAAAAATCAATTACTTTTAAAAACCCGTGAAGCAAAGACAGTGAAAGAGAGAGAAATTCTTACAAAATTCGTTCAGGGGCTGTGATGCCACCTGGATTGGCCATATCTAGACCCACAGCTGATTGAGACATAAGGGTGGACACTCTTGGGGCTGAGAGTTTTGGTTAGGTTGGGTGAGCAAACGCAGACCCTTTAAAGTAATACTGCGTGGTACCCATCCCATGGGTCCCAAATCTCCAGGTTCAAGGGCATCTTCCTACATCGAAAACATGCATGAAAAACCCAGAAGATGGTACACCGTGTGATTGGGGAAGGTTTCTAAAACGCACCTCATTTCTCATCTCCTTGTGCTCGGGTTCGCCATTCCAGCCGCTTTACTAGCAATCTCCCTCCTTGGAGAATCGGCACCTTTAACCTCCTATTCCGTACAGGTTGCAATGTTTCCTGAGGATGAACGGGAAGAGGGGGAACCAGTGAGAGACTAGCCTCTAGGTGTTGCGACAGGCACAGGTCACTCTATTTTCCCATCAGGAAGAAGAATTAACCACAGGCTCAGTCTGCCGCCCGGAAGCAGAATAGGGCCTGAAGCAATCCTGAGCTTTTGCGGCCAGCTCCCAAGAAAGCGAGTTGAAAAATGGAGCTCAGGGGCACTGCAATTCACAACCCTGCAGAGTTATAAATGATAACTCTCGTCCACAAATATATTGAGGGAATGCAACGAGGAGAATTAGAAAGCAAGGCAGAATTGCAGGAAACAGATTTCACGAGTTAGATTCGAATCGCCTTTAAAGCACAGGAAAAGCGGCAAAACCTCGACAATGATGCCCTTGGCCAAAAAGGGCGTATGCGTTTTTTCCTGAATATATTCAGGAAAAAACGCATACGCCCTTTTTGGCCAACCAAGCAACCTGGAAAGGCAAATCAGCGCTACAAAGAAGTCTCGCTTCCCATCGGTCAAAAGGGCCATGCTGAATAAAGGGTCAAAACCAGAAACGCAGGACAGGCCATGGAGAAACGCGAGACTTGCTACGCTGATGGGCGGGATGTAAATTGCCAGGAGGCACTCTGGGGAAGTGTACGGTGTGTCCTGAAACATCTGAAAAACTCAGCTTAGAGAGCATAGGGCACTTCCACTCATGGGCGTATAAATTGGGAAAACTAAAAATCAGCAAGGCATAAGCACCCCAAAGTTTAGGGCTGCTCTGTTGACAAGAACCTCCACTTCGTTACACCTTAAATATCCCAGGAAAGAGAAAAATGGATAAAGAAGTTCTGGTCCTTATGTACAATGGAATATCACTCAGCCATGAAATCAACGTCATAAGGCTAGTAGCAGCATGATGAGTGGATTTAGGTACGACGATTCTAAGTGAAATAAGTCACACAGAAAAAGACACTTATCATAAGATATCACTTATAGAGGGAATGTAAAAACCAATACCCTTGAACTGAATTACAAAACAGAACAGAGTCACACGTTTAGAAAACACACTATGGCTGCCTAACGGGAAAGGTGAGGTGGGGTGATGCATAAAACAAGGGTTTCAAATTAGCTCAGATACCGTTCCAAAAACCCAATATGTAATAGACAAGACCTACTCCTTGCTCAGTGAACTGGACTCAACACCCCCTATTCACCACCCAAGAATATATCTGACTAGAAAGAATCTTAAAACCTATGTATTCTTATCTCTCTGTAAGTGAGTCAAGTGAGTGTAAAGCTGCATAAACACAGCAGTGAAAAGCAGCTGAACCCCATTATAAAACTCAATTAATTTTAAAAACCCGTGAAACAAAGACAGTGAAAGAGAGAGAAATTCTTACAAAATTCGTTCAGGGTCTGTGATGCCACCTGGGTTGACCATATCTAGACCTGCAGCTGATTGAGACATAAGGGTGGACACTCTTGGGGCTGAGAGGTTTGGTGACGTTGGGTGAGCAAACGCAGACGCTTTAAAGTAATACTGCGTGGTACCATCCCATGGGTCCCAAATCTCCAGGTTCAAGGGCATCTTCCTACATCGAAAACATGCATGAGAAACCCAGAAGACGGTACACCGAGTGATCGGGAAAGGTTTCTAAAACGCACCTCATTTCTCATCTCCTTGTGCTCGGGTTCGCCATTCCAGCCGCTTTACTAGCAATCTCCCTCCTTAGAGAATCAGCAGCTTTAACCTCCTGTTCCGTACAGGTTGCAATGTGTTCTGAGGATGAACGGGAAGAGGGGGAACCAATTGGAGACTAGCTCTAGGTGTTGCGACAGGCACAGATCACTCTATTTTCCCATCAGGAAGAAGAATTAACCACAGGCTCAGTCTGCCGCCCGGATGCAGAATAGGGCCTAAAGCAATCCTGCGCTTTTTCGGCCAGCTCCCAAGAGAGCGAGTTGAAAAATGGAGCTCAGGGGCACTGCAATTCACAAACCTGCAGAATTATAAATGATAACTCTCGTCTAAAAATATATTGAGGGAAGGCAACAAAGAGGATTTGAAAGCAAGGCAGAATTGCAGGAAACAGATTTCAGGAGGCAGATTCGAATCGCCTTTAAACCACAGGAAAAGCGGCAAAACCTCGACAATGATGCCCTTGGCCAAAAAGGGCGTATGCGTTTTTTCCTGAATATATTCAGGAAAAAACGTACACGCCCTTTTTGGCCGTCCAAGCATCCTGGAAAAGGCAAATCAGCGGTACAAAGAAGTCTCGCTTCCCATCGGTCAAAAGGGACATGCTGAATAAAGTGTCAAAACCAAAAACGCAGGACAGGCCATGGAGAAACGGAAGCCTTGCTACGCTGATGGGCAGGATGTAAATTGCCAACAGCCCCTCTGGAGAATTGTACGGTGTGTCCTGAAACATCTACAAAACTCAGCTTAGAGAGCATAGGGCACTTCCACTCATGGGCGTATAAATTGGGAAAACCAAAAATCAGCAAGACACAAGCACCCCAAAGTTTAGGGCTGCTCTGTTGACAAGAACCTCCACTTTGTTACACCTTAAATATCCCAGGAAAGAGAAAAATGGATAAAGAAGTTGTGGTCCTTATGTACAATGGAATATCACTCAGCCATGAAATCAACGTCATAAGGCTAGTAGCAGCATGATGAGTGGATTTAGGTACGACGATTCTAAGTCAAATAAGTCACACAGAAAAATACACTTATCATAAGATATCACTTATAGAGGGAATGTAAAAACCGCTACCCTTGAACTGAATTACAACACAGAACAGAGTCACACGTTTAGAAAACACACTATGGCTGCCTAACGGGAAAGGTGAGGTGGGGTGATGCATAAAACAAGGGTTTCAAATTAGCTCAGATACCGTTCCATAAACCCAATATGTAATAGACAAGACCTACTCCTTGCTCAGTGAACTGGACTCAACACCCCCTACTCACTGCCCAAGAATATACCTGACTAGTAAGAATCTTAAAACCTATGTATTGATATCTCTCTGTAAGTGAGTCAAGTGGGTGTAAAGCTGCATAAACACAGCAGTAAAAAGCAGCTAAACCCCATTATAAAACTCAATTAATTTTAAAAACCCGTGAAGCAAAGACAGTGAAAGAGAGAGAAATTCTTACAAAATTCGTTCAGGGGCTGTGATGCCACCTGGATTGACCATATCTAGACCTGCAGCTGATTGAGACATAAGGGTGGACACTCTTGGGGCTGAGAGGTTTGGTGAGGTTGGGTGAGCAAACGCAGACGCTTTAAAGTAATACTGCGTGGTACCCATCCCATGGGTCCCAAATCTCCAGGTTCAAGGGCATCTGCCTACATCGAAAACATGCATGAGAAACCCAGAAGATGGTCCACCGAGTGATCGGGAAAGGTTTCTAAAACGCACCTCATTTCTCATCTCCTTGTGCTCGGGTTCGCCATTCCAGCCGCTTTACTAGCAATCTCCCTCCTTGGAGAATCAGCACCTTTAACCTCCTGTTCCATACAGGTTGCAATTTGTCCTGAGGATGAACGGGAAGAGGGGGAACCAATGAGAGACTAGCTCTAGGTGTTGGGACAGGCACAGGTCACTATATTTTCCCATCAGGAAGAAGAATTAACCGCAGGCTCAGTCTGCTGACCGGAACCAGAATAGGGCCTGAAGCAATCCTGCGCTTTTGCGGCTAGCTCCCAAAACAGCGAGTTGAAAAATGGAGCTCAGGGGCACTGCAATTCACAAACCTGCAGAGTTATAAATGTTAACTCTCGTCCACAAATAGATTGAGGAAACGCAACGAAGAGGATTTGAAAGCAAGGCAGAATTGCAGGAAACAGATTTCAGGAGGCAGATTCGAATCGCCTTTAAAGCACAGGAAAAGCGGCAAAACCTCGACAATGATGCCCTTGGCCAAAAAGGGCGTATGCGTTTTTTCCTGAATATATTCAGGAAAAAACGCATACGCCCTTTTTGGCCAACCAAGCAACCTGGAAAGGCAAATCAGGGCTACAAAGAAGTCTCGCTTCCCATTGGTCAAAAGGGCCATGCTGAATAAAGTGTCAAAACCAGAAATGCAGGAAAGGCCACGGAGAAACGGGAGCCTTGCTACGCTGATGGGCGGGATGTAAATTGCCAACAGCCACTCTGGAGAAGTGTACGGTGTGTCCTGAAACATTTACAAAACTCAGCTTAGAGAGCATAGGGCACTTCCACTCATGGGCGTATAAAATGGGAAAACTAAAAATCAGCAAGGCACAAGCACCCCAAAGTTTAGGGCTGCTCTGTTGACAAGAACCTCCATTTTGTTACACCTTAAATATCCCACGAAAGAGAAAAATGGATAAAGAAGTTGTGGTCCTTATGTACAATGGAATATCACTCAGCCATGAAATCAACGTCATAAGGCTAGTAGCAGCATGATGAGTGGATTTAGGTACGACGATTCTAAGTGAAATAAGTCACACAGAAAAAGACACTTATCATAAGATATCACTTATAGAGGGAATGTAAAAACCAATACCCTTGAACTGAATTAGAAAACAGAACAGAGTCACACGTTTAGAAAACACACTATGGCTGCCTAACGGGAAAGGTGAGGTGGGGTGATGCATAAAACAAGGGTTTCAAATTAGCTCAGATACCGTTCCAAAAACCCAATATGTAATAGACAAGACCTACTCCTTGCTCAGTGAACTGGACTCAACACCCCCTATTCACCGCCCAAGAATATATCTGACTAGTAAGAATCTTAAAACCTATGTATAGATATCTCTCTGTAAGTGAGTCAAGTGGGTGTAAAGCTGCATAAACACAGCAGTGAAAAGCAGCTAAACCCCATTATAAAACTCAATTAATTTTAAAAACCCGTGACACAAAGACAGTGAAAGAGAGAGAAATTCTTACAAAATTCGTTAAGGGGCTGTGATGCCACCTGGATTGACCATATCTAGACCTGCAGCTGATTGAGACATAAGGGTGGACACTCTTGGGGCTGAGAGTTTTGGTGAGGTTGGGTGAGCAAACGCAGACGCTTTAAAGTAATACTGCGTGGTACCCATCGCATGGGTCCCAAATCTCCAGGTTCAAGGGCATCTTCCTACATCGAAAACATGCATGAGAAACCCAGAAGATGGTACACCGAGTGATCGGGAAAGGTTTCTAAAACGCACCTCATTTCTCATCTCCTTGTGCTCGGGTTCGCCATTCCAGCCGCTTTACTAGCAATTTCCCTCCTTGGAGAATCAGCACCTTTAGCCTCCTGTTCCATACAGGTTGCAATTTGTCCTGAGGATGAACGGGAAGAGGGGGAACCAATGAGAGAGTAGCTCTAGGTGTTGGGACAGGCACAGGTCACTCTATTTTCCCATGAGGAAGAATAATTAACCACAGGCTCAGTCTGACGCCCGGAAGCAGAATAGGGCCTGAAGCAATCCTGTGCTTTTTCTGCCAGCAATCAAGAAAGCGAGTCGAAAAGTGGAGCTCAGGGGCACTGCAATTCACAAACCTGCAGAGTTATAAATGATAACTCTCGTCCACAAATATATTGAGGGAAGGCAACGAGGAGGATTAGAAAGCAAGGCAGAATTGCAGGAAACAGATTTCAGGAGGTAGATTCGAATTGCCTTTAAAACACAGGAAAAGTGGCAACACCTCGACAATGATGCCCTTGGCCAAAAAGGGCGTATGCGTTTTTTCCTGAATATATTCAGGAAAAAACGCATACGCCCTTTGTGGCCAACCAAGCAACCTGGAAAGGCAAAACAGCGCTACAAAGATGTCTCGCTTCCCATCGGTCAAAAGGGCCATGCTGAATAAAGTGTCAAAACCAGAAATGCAGGACAGGCCATGGAGAAACGGGAGCCTTGCTACGCTGATGGGCGGGATGTAAATTGCCAACAGCCACTCTGGAGAAGTGTACGGTGTGTCCAGAAACATCTAAAAAACTCAGCTTAGAGAGCATAGGGCACTTCCACTCATGGGCGTATAAATTGGGAAAACTAAAAATCAGCAAGACACAGGCACCCCAAAGTTTAGGGCTGCTCTGTTGACAAGAACCTCCACTTTGTTACACCTTAAATATCCCAGGAAAGAGAAAAATGAATAAAGAAGTTATGGTCCTTATGTACAATGGAATATCACTCAGCCATGAAATCAATGTCATAAGGCTAGTAGCAGCATGATGAGTGGATTTAGGTACGACGATTCTAAGTGAAATAAGTCACACAGAAAAAGACACTTATCATAAGATATCACTTATAGAGGGAATGTAAAAACCTCTACCTTTGAACTGAATTACAAAACAGAACAGAGTCACACGTTTAGAAAACACACTATGGCTGCTTAACGGGAAAGGTGAGGTGGGGTGATGCATAAAAAAAGGGTTTCTAATTTCCTCAGATACCGTTCCATAAACCCAATATGTAATAGACAAGACCTACTCCTTGCTCAGTGAACTAGACTCAACACCCCCTATTCACCGCCCAAAAATATATCTGACTAGTAAGACTCTTAAAACCTATGCATTGATATCTCCCTGTAAGTGAGTCAAGAGGGTGTAAAGAGACATAAACATAGCAGTGAAAAGCAGCTAAACCCCATTATAAAAATCAATTACTTTTAAAAACCCGTGAAGCAAAGACAGTGAAAGAGAGAGAAATTCTTACAAAATTCGTTCAGGGGCTGTGATGCCACCTGGATTGGCCATATCTAGACCCACAGCTGATTGCGACATAAGGGTGGACACTCTTGGGGCTGAGAGTTTTGGTTAGGTTGGGTGAGCAAACGCAGACCCTTTAAAGTAATACTGCGTGGTACCCATCCCATGGGTCCCAAATCTCCAGGTTCAAGGGCATCTTCCTACATCGAAAACATGCATGAAAAACCCAGAAGATGGTACACCGTGTGATTGGGGAAGGTTTCTAAAACGCACCTCATTTCTCATCTCCTTGTGCTCGGGTTCGCCATTCCAGCCGCTTTACTAGCAATCTCCCTCCTTGGAGAATCGGCACCTTTAACCTCCTATTCCGTACAGGTTGCAATGTTTCCTGAGGATGAACGGGAAGAGGGGGAACCAGTGAGAGACTAGCCTCTAGGTGTTGCGACAGGCACAGGTCACTCTATTTTCCCATCAGGAAGAAGAATTAACCACAGGCTCAGTCTGCCGCCCGGAAGCAGAATAGGGCCTGAAGCAATCCTGAGCTTTTGCGGCCAGCTCCCAAGAAAGCGAGTTGAAAAATGGAGCTCAGGGGCACTGCAATTCACAACCCTGCAGAGTTATAAATGATAACTCTCGTCCACAAATATATTGAGGGAATGCAACGAGGAGAATTAGAAAGCAAGGCAGAATTGCAGGAAACAGATTTCAGGAGTTAGATTCGAATCGCCTTTAAAGCACAGGAAAAGCGGCAAAACCTCGACAATGATGCCCTTGGCCAAAAAGGGCGTATGCGTTTTTTCCTGAATATATTCAGGAAAAAACGCATACGCCCTTTTTGGCCAACCAAGCAACCTGGAAAGGCAAATCAGCGCTACAAAGAAGTCTCGCTTCCCATCGGTCAAAAGGGCCATGCTGAATAAAGTGTCAAAACCAGAAATGCAGGACAGGCCACGGAGAAACGGGAGCCTTGCTACGCTGATGGGCGGGATGTAAATTGCCAACAGCCACTCTGGAGAAGTGTACGGTGTGTCCTGAAACATTTACAAAACTCAGCTTAGAGAGCATAGGGCACTTCCACTCATGGGCGTATAAATTGGGAAAACTAAAAATCAGCAAGACACAAGCACCCCAAAGTTTAGGGCTGCTCTGTTGACAAGAACCTCCACTTCGTTACACCTTAAATATCCCAGGAAAGAGAAAAATGGATAAAGAAGTTCTGGTCCTTATGTACAATGGAATATCACTCAGCCATGAAATCAACGTCATAAGGCTAGTAGCAGCATGATGAGTGGATTTAGGTATGACGATTCTAAGTGAAATAAGTCACACAGAAAAAGACACTTATCATAAGATATCACTTATAGAGGGAATGTAAAAACCAATACCCTTGAACTGAATTACAAAACAGAACAGAGTCACACGTTTAGAAAACACACTATGGCTGCCTAACGGGAAAGGTGAGGTGGGGTGATGCATAAAACAAGGGTTTCAAATTAGCTCAGATACCGTTCCAAAAACCCAATATGTAATAGACAAGACCTACTCCTTGCTCAGTGAACTGGACTCAACACCCCCTATTCACCGCCCAAGAATATATCTGACTAGTAAGAATCTTAAAACCTATGTATAGATATCTCTCTGTAAGTGAGTCAAGTGGGTGTAAAGCTGCATAAACACAGCAGTGAAAAGCAGCTAAACCCCATTATAAAACTCAATTAATTTTAAAAACCCGTGACACAAAGACAGTGAAAGAGAGAGAAATTCTTACAAAATTCGTTAAGGGGCTGTGATGCCACCTGGATTGACCATATCTAGACCTGCAGCTGATTGAGACATAAGGGTGGACACTCTTGGGGCTGAGAGTTTTGGTGAGGTTGGGTGAGCAAACGCAGACGCTTTAAAGTAATACTGCGTGGTACCCATCGCATGGGTCCCAAATCTCCAGGTTCAAGGGCATCTTCCTACATCGAAAACATGCATGAGAAACCCAGAAGATGGTACACCGAGTGATCGGGAAAGGTTTCTAAAACGCACCTCATTTCTCATCTCCTTGTGCTCGGGTTCGCCATTCCAGCCGCTTTACTAGCAATTTCCCTCCTTGGAGAATCAGCACCTTTAGCCTCCTGTTCCATACAGGTTGCAATTTGTCCTGAGGATGAACGGGAAGAGGGGGAACCAATGAGAGAGTAGCTCTAGGTGTTGGGACAGGCACAGGTCACTCTATTTTCCCATGAGGAAGAATAATTAACCACAGGCTCAGTCTGACGCCCGGAAGCAGAATAGGGCCTGAAGCAATCCTGTGCTTTTTCTGCCAGCAATCAAGAAAGCGAGTCGAAAAGTGGAGCTCAGGGGCACTGCAATTCACAAACCTGCAGAGTTATAAATGATAACTCTCGTCCACAAATATATTGAGGGAAGGCAACGAGGAGGATTAGAAAGCAAGGCAGAATTGCAGGAAACAGATTTCAGGAGGTAGATTCGAATTGCCTTTAAAACACAGGAAAAGTGGCAACACCTCGACAATGATGCCCTTGGCCAAAAAGGGCGTATGCGTTTTTTCCTGAATATATTCAGGAAAAAACGCATACGCCCTTTGTGGCCAACAAAGCAACCTGGAAAGGCAAAACAGCGCTACAAAGATGTCTCGCTTCCCATCGGTCAAAAGGGCCATGCTGAATAAAGTGTCAAAACCAGAAATGCAGGACAGGCCATGGAGAAACGGGAGCCTTGCTACGCTGATGGGCGGGATGTAAATTGCCAACAGCCACTCTGGAGAAGTGTACGGTGTGTCCTGAAACATCTAAAAAACTCAGCTTAGAGAGCATAGGGCACTTCCACTCATGGGCGTATAAATTGGGAAAACTAAAAATCAGCAAGACACAGGCACCCCAAAGTTTAGGGCTGCTCTGTTGACAAGAACCTCCACTTTGTTACACCTTAAATATCCCAGGAAAGAGAAAAATGAATAAAGAAGTTATGGTCCTTATGTACAATGGAATATCACTCAGCCATGAAATCAATGTCATAAGGCTAGTAGCAGCATGATGAGTGGATTTAGGTACGACGATTCTAAGTGAAATAAGTCACACAGAAAAAGACACTTATCATAAGATATCACTTATAGAGGGAATGTAAAAACCTCTACCTTTGAACTGAATTACAAAACAGAACAGAGTCACACGTTTAGAAAACACACTATGGCTGCTTAACGGGAAAGGTGAGGTGGGGTGATGCATAAAAAAAGGGTTTCTAATTTGCTCAGATACCGTTCCATAAACCCAATATGTAATAGACAAGACCTACTCCTTGCTCAGTGAACTGGACTCAACACCCCCTATTCACCGCCCAAAAATATATCTGACTAGTAAGACTCTTAAAACCTATGCATTGATATCTCCCTGTAAGTGAGTCAAGAGGGTGTAAAGAGACATAAACATAGTAGTGAAAAGCAGCTAAACCCCATTATAAAAATCAATTACTTTTAAAAACCCGTGAAGCAAAGACAGTGAAAGAGAGAGAAATTCTTACAAAATTCGTTCAGGGGCTGTGATGCCACCTGGATTGGCCATATCTAGACCCACAGCTGATTGCGACATAAGGGTGGACACTCTTGGGGCTGAGAGTTTTGGTTAGGTTGGGTGAGCAAACGCAGACCCTTTAAAGTAATACTGCGTGGTACCCATCCCATGGGTCCCAAATCTCCAGGTTCAAGGGCATCTTCCTACATCGAAAACATGCATGAAAAACCCAGAAGATGGTACACCGTGTGATTGGGGAAGGTTTCTAAAACGCACCTCATTTCTCATCTCCTTGTGCTCGGGTTCGCCATTCCAGCCGCTTTACTAGCAATCTCCCTCCTTGGAGAATCGGCACCTTTAACCTCCTATTCCGTACAGGTTGCAATGTTTCCTGAGGATGAACGGGAAGAGGGGGAACCAGTGAGAGACTAGCCTCTAGGTGTTGCGACAGGCACAGGTCACTCTATTTTCCCATCAGGAAGAAGAATTAACCACAGGCTCAGTCTGCCGCCCGGTAGCAGAATAGGGCCTGAAGCAATCCTGAGCTTTTGCGGCCAGCTCCCAAGAAAGCGAGTTGAAAAATGGAGCTCAGGGGCACTGCAATTCACAACCCTGCAGAGTTATAAATGATAACTCTCGTCCACAAATATATTGAGGGAATGCAACGAGGAGAATTAGAAAGCAAGGCAGAATTGCAGGAAACAGATTTCACGAGTTAGATTCGAATCGCCTTTAAAGCACAGGAAAAGCGGCAAAACCTCGACAATGATGCCCTTGGCCAAAAAGGGCGTATGCGTTTTTTCCTGAATATATTCAGGAAAAAACGCATACGCCCTTTTTGGCCAACCAAGCAACCTGGAAAGGCAAATCAGCGCTACAAAGAAGTCTCGCTTCCCATCGGTCAAAAGGGCCATGCTGAATAAAGGGTCAAAACCAGAAACGCAGGACAGGCCATGGAGAAACGCGAGACTTGCTACGCTGATGGGCGGGATGTAAATTGCCAAGAGGCACTCTGGGGAAGTGTACGGTGTGTCCTGAAACATCTGAAAAACTCAGCTTAGAGAGCATAGGGCACTTCCACTCATGGGCGTATAAATTGGGAAAACTAAAAATCAGCAAGGCACAAGCACCCCAAAGTTTAGGGCTGCTCTGTTGACAAGAACCTCCACTTCGTTACACCTTAAATATCCCAGGAAAGAGAAAAATGGATAAAGAAGTTGTGCTCCTTATGTACAATGGAATATCACTCAGCCATGAAATCAACGTCATAAGGCTAGTAGCAGCATGATGAGTAGATTTAGGTACGACGATTCTAAGTGCAATAAGTCACACAGAAAAGGACACTTATCATAAGATATCACTTATAGAGGGAATGTAAAAACCTCTACCCTTGAACTGAATTACAAAACAGAACAGAGTCACACGTTTAGAAATCACACTATGGCTGCCTAACGGGAAAGGTGAGGTGAGGTGATGCATAAAACAAGGGTTTCAAATTAGCTCAGATACCGTTCCATAAACCCAATATGTAATAGACAAGTCCTACTCCTTGCTCAGTGAACTGGACTCAACACCCCCTATTCACCGCCCAAGAATATATCTGACTACTAAGAATCTTAAAACTTATGTATTGATATCTCTCTGTAAGTGAGTCAAGTGGGTGTAAAGCTGCATAAACACAGCAGTGAAAAGCTGCTAAACCCCATTATAAAACCCACTTAATTTTAAAAACCAGTGAAACAAAGACAGTGAAAGAGAGAGAAATTCTTACAAAATTCGTTCAGGGGCTGTGATGCCACCTGGATTGACCATATCTAGACCCGCATCTGATTGAGACATAAGGGTGGACACTCTTGGGGCTGAGAGGTTTGGTGAGGTTGGGTGAGCAAACGCAGACGCTTTAAAGTAATACTGCGTTTTACCCATCCCATGGGTCCCAAATCTCCAGGTTCAAGGGCATCTTCCTACATCAAAAACATGCATGAGAAACCCAGAAGATGGTACACCAAGTGATCGGGAAAGGTTTCTAAAACGCACCTCATTTCTCATCTCCTTGTGCTCGGGTTCGCCATTCCAGCCGCTTTACTAGCAATCTCCCTCCTTGGAGAATCAGCACCTTTAACCTCCTGTTCCATACAGGTGGCAGTTTGTCTTGAGGATGAACGGGAAGAGGGGGAACCAATGAGAGACTAGCTCTAGGTGTTGGGAAAGGCACAGGTCACTCTAATTTCCATCAGGAAGAAGAATTAACCAAAGGCTCAGCCTGCCCCAGGGAACCAGAATAGGTCCTGAAGCCATCCTGCGCTTTTGCGGCCAGCTCCCAAGAAAGCGAGTTGAAAAATGGAACTCAGGGGCACTGCAATTCACAAACCTGCAGAGTTATAAATGATCACTCTCGTCCAAAAATATATTGAGGTAAGGCAACGAAGAGGATTTTAAAGCAAGACAGAATTGCAGGAAACAGTTTTTCACAGGTAGATTGGACTCGCCTTTAAAGCACATGAAATTCTGCAGATCTTCGACAATGATGCAGTTGGCCAAAAAGGGCGTCTGCGTTCTTTCCTGAATAAATTTTGGAAAAAACGCAGATGCTCTTTTTGGCCAACTAAACAAGCGGGCAATGCAAATCAGCATTACAAAAATGTCTCACTTCGCATTGGTCAAAAGGCCCATGCTGAAAAAGTGTAAAACCCAGAAATGCAGGACAGGCCATGGAGAAAAGGGAGCCTTGTTATGCTGATCGGCCGGATGTAAATTGCCACCGGCCACTCTTGAGAAGTGTATGCTGTATCTTAAAACTTCTAAAACACAGAGCTACAGAGCATACAGCACTTCCCCTCATGGACGTATATCTTGGGAAAACCAAAAAATCGACAAGACACAGGCACCCCAAAGTTTAGGGCTGCTCTGTTTAGAAATGCCTCGATTTGGGTACAACTTACATGTCCTTGGAAGGAAAAAATGGATAAAGAAGATGTGGTACTTATGTACAATGGAATATTACTCAGCAATTAAATCAATGAAATAAGGCCAGTGGCAGCAACTCGTGGAGACTGAGGTACGATCATCCTAAGTGACATAAGTCAGACATAAAAAGAGACTTATCATAAGGTATCACTTATAGATAGTATCTAAAAATGCCTACACATGAACGCAATTACAAAACAGAAACGGAGTCACACATTTAGAAAACACACTTATTGCTGCTAAAGGAGAAAGGTGGGGCAGGGTGATGCATAAACCAGGAGGTTGAAATTAGCACAGATACGGTTCCATAAACAAAATAGGTATTCGACAGCACCTACTCTATAGCTCAAAGAGATGGACTCAGCACACTGTTATCACCAGAAAAGGATATATAAGACTGGTAAGAATCTGTAAAAGAATGTATTGATGTCTCTCTTTAAGTGAATCAAGTGGATAGATGTAGAGCAGGAAGAAACACAGTATTGAAAATCAGCTATACCCCATTATAAAATTAAATAACAAGAACAAAATAAAGACAGTGAGAGAGAGAGAGAAATTCTTACAAAATTTGTTCAAGGGCTGTGATGCAACCTGGACTGACCATATCTAGACACAGAGCTGGATGGGACCTAAGGCTCTACACTCGTTGGTCTGAGAGGCTTCGTGAGGATGGGACAGCAAATGCAGCACTTTTAGAGTAATACTGCCTGGCCCCCATTCCATGGGTCCCATACCTCCAGGTGCAGGGGACCCTTCCTACAGCTAAAACATGCATGGCACATCCAGAGGATGGTACACCGTCTGATCGGGAAGACTTTGGAAAAGTCACCTCATCTCCACGTCTCCTGGTATTCGGGTTCCCCAGCTCCTTTCCTTAGAGTCTCCCCACTTTGGGAAGGCAGCACACTCAACAGCCGGTTCTGCACGGCTTGGAATTTTCCGGTGAAGAAGGGGAATGGCGGGATGGAATGAGACACAAGCCTTAGATGTTTGGACAGGCATATGCTACTCTAGTTTCCTACATGGAAGAAGAATTTCCCTATCCTTCAGGTGCCCCAGTAACTGGAATGGGTCTGTAGAAATCCTGCCCCTTTGTGTCTGCTTCCCTAAACAAGTTGAAAACCGGTGCTCAGGGGCACTGCAATTCACAAACATGCAGGGTTGTAATGGACACCTCTAATGGAGTCATTTCTTGAGCCAAGTATTCGTAAAGGCCTTGTAAGCAAGGCAGAATTGCAGGAAAGGGATTTCAAGGGGTAGTTTGCACTCGTCATTAAAGCACATGCAAAGCTGCTGAACATCCCCAGTGATGCAGTTTGCCAAAAAGGCCGTATGCGTTATTCCTTAATATATTCAGGAAAAACCCTTACTCCATTTTTGACCAACAAAACAGGCGGGCAATGTAAATTAATACTACAAAGAGATATCACTTCACACCAGTCAGAATGGCCAACCTCACAAACTGTAAAACCTGAAATGCAGGACAGGGCGTGGAGAAAAGGGAACCCTGACAAGCTGATGGTGGGAATGTAAATTGCTAACAGCCACTCTGGAGAAGTGGGTGGTGATTCCTTAAAAATCTAAAAACCAGAGCTTCAGAGCATATGGCGCTTCCACTCCTGGGCCTGTATCTTGGAAAAAACGTAAATTGACAGGACCCAGGCACTCTAAAATTTATGCAGCCCTGTTTACAAGAGCCTCTACTCGGAAGCGACCTAAAAGTCCTTGGAAGGAAGAATGGATAAAGAAATTATGGTAGATATGTACAATGGAATATTACTCAGCCATGAAGTGAATGAAATAAGGCCATTTAGGGCCACTCAGAAGGACCTACATACATTCATACTAAGTGTCATAAATCAGGCAATGAAAAATATCATATGATATTACTTATCGGTGGAATCTAAAAATTGATAGAAAGGTACTATCTTACAACACCGAAACAGAGTCCCAGACTTAGAACACAAACTTCTGGTTACCAATCTGGAAAGGTGTGTTGGAGGTATAAATCATGAGGTTGGAGTTAGTATATACATATTTACAGAGAGAAAACTTGTAATCAACATGGACCTGCTGTAGAGCACTTGGAACTCTTCTCAACACCCTTTAGTAACCTCAATGGGAAAATAATTCTAAAAAGAATACATAGTTATCTCTGTATAAATGAATCATGTTGGTGTATGTCAAAAATGAACACAACATGATAAATCAACTATATACTCCATTATAAATTTAAAATTAAATTAAAGAAAAGAAAAATGATCACTAAATTTGTTTAGTCGCAGTGAATGTACTAGTGTCACATCCCTGGACACAGACACAATTTGGTCCCAAGGCTGGACTGTTGTGGGCCTGAGGACCTCGGGAGGATATGCCAGCTAATTCGCCCCCCTTGAACATGTAGTACCTGGTCCCCTCTGCATGGGATCACTATCTCCAGGTCTAAGTGTGCCCTCATACTACTAAACCAACCCTCTGACACCCAAAGGATGGTGGACTCTCTGGGCTGGATGACATTTGGAAAATCACCTGCTCTCAACATATCCTGGTGTTTGGGTTCCGACCTCCCGACTCCTTCGTAAGGGTCATCCCACTCTACAAGACAGCACCCTCAACAGGTGATTTTGCAGGGGTTTATACTTGTTCGGGGGATGAAGGGTAAGGGGGAAGAAGGAATGGGACAGGAGCCCTTACATGTTTGGTCAGGCACATTCCACTCTAATTTAATACCCAAGAACAGGACTTGCCCTTCATCTAAGGTTGTGTCAGTAACCAGAGAGGGACAGTAGAAATCCTGCCGCCTTCTGTTTCCCATAACAACAATTCTAAAACTGGACCTTATACGCACTTCATATTCACAACGCCTGGGGAGCTGTAAATGACAACAGCCCTCAAAAAATGTCTTGGGGTAGGTAATCGAAGTAGACTTCAAAACAAGGCAACCTTTCAATAACCCTTTTTCAAGGGATCAATCTTACTGACACTGTTCAAAAAAAAAAAAAAAAGCACATATGAAGATACTCACCATTGCTTTATGTTAGACAAATGCAAATCAGATGTACAAAGAAGTATCACCTGGAACCACTCAGAATAGCCATCTTCACAATGTCTACAAACAAGAAATGCTTCAGAGGGTGTGGAAAAAAGAGAAATCTACTACTTATTTTTTTTTTTAATCTGCGTTGGGTCTTCGTTGCTGCGCGTGGCATTTCTATAGTTGCAGCAAGCGGGGGCTACTCATCGTTGTGGTACGAAGCCTTCTCTTTGTGGTGGCTTCTCTTGTTGTGGAGCACAAGCTGTAGGCACACAGGCTTCAGTAGTTGTGGCTCGTGGGCTCTAGAGCGCAGACTGAGTAGTTGTGGTGCACGGGCTTACTTGTTCTGTGGCATGTGAGATCTTCCCGGGCCAGGGCTCGAACCTGTGTCCCCTGAACTGGCAGGCAGATTCTTAACCACTGCGCCACCAATTCTATGCTATCGGTGGCAATGCCAATTGGTAACAGCCACTATGGAGCACAGAATGGAGGTTACCAGAGTAAGAGGAGGTGGGAGGGATAAATTGGAAATTGGGATTGACATATACACACCACTATATATAAAAGAGATAACAAATAAGGGCTTACTGTATAGCACAGGGAACTCTACTCAATACTCTGTAATGACCTGTATGGGAAAGGAATCCAAAAAGGATTGGACATATGTATAACTGCTTCACTGTGCTGTGCAGCAGAAAGTAACACAACATTGTAAATCAACTCTATTCTAACAAAATTGAAACTTAAATGAAATGAAGTAAAATAAAATAAAATAAAATAGAGCTACCAGATGATCCAGCAAGTTCACTCCTGTGTGCATATCTGGAGGAAAACATAAATCGAAAAGACACATCTTCCCCAATGTTCACTGCAACACTCTTTACAATAGCGAAGACATGGAAGCAACCAAAATGTCCATCAACATATGAATATAGGTAAAGAATATGTGATACATATATATAAAGGAATATGACTCAGCCATAAAATAGAAGAAAATAATGCCAGTTGCAGTAACATGGATGGACCTAGAGATGATTGTACTAAGTGAAGTAAGTCAGACAGAGTAAGACAAATATTGGGTGATATCACTTCTAGGTGGAAGCTAAAAATTGATACAAATGAACTAACTTACAAAACAGAGGCAGACTCACAGACTTGGAAAACAAACTTATGGTTACCAAAGGGGAGAGGTGGGGGGTAGGGATAAATCAGGAGCTTGGGGTAAACATACGAATATGACTATATATAACAGATAAGCAACAAGGACCTACTGTATAGCACAGGGAGCTCTACTCAGTATTCTGGGAATACCGTTATCAGAAAATAATCTGAAAAAGAATGAATATATGCATATGTGTAACTGAATCACTTGCTGTGCAGCTGAAATGAACACAACACTGTAAATCAACTATACTCCAATAAAATTTAAATTTCAAAATAAAGAAAATCACCTATATTTCAAAAGAAAAAAAAAAAAGAATTCCCATCTCTTTATATGGCTTGATAGCTTACTTTTTTAGTGCTCAATATTATCCCATTCCCAGAATATATTAATACTATATCATTTCATTCACCTATTGGAGGACACCTTAGTTTCATTCACATTTTGGCAATATTGAATTAGGTGCTATAAATATCCATATGCAGGTTTTCCTCTGGAAGTATGTTTTTTAAACTACTTTCAGTAAATATCCATGAGAACACTTGACGGATTGTACAGTAAGGGAATGCTCAATATTCTAGCAAGTGTCAATCAGACTACCAAAGTAGCTGTATTATTTTTCATTTCCACCAATGACAAATGACATTTCCTATTGTTCCACATCTCCTACAGAATTTGTTCTTGTCATTGTTCACATTTTAGCCATTCTAAGTGTTACATAGTGGTATGTAATTGTATTTTTAATTTGCTTTTTCATGGCAGCATGTAATCTGGATTATTCTTCTGTATACTTATATGCTTAGTGTCTATTTTCTTTGGTGAGGTGTCCATAAAGTATATTGGTCCACATTTTATTTAGGTTGCTTTCATTTTTTTCTACCCAATCTGTATTTGTTTTATTTATTTTCGTGCCTTATTGCATTAGCAAGGACTTGGAGTAAAATATGGAAAAGGAGTCATGAAAGGGGACATCCTTGCTTTTACCTGAACTTAGTGGAAAAGCTTCATGGTTTTGACCATTAATCATGATGTAAGATAAAAGTTTCCTGTAAATCTTTGTTATCAACTTGAGAAAGCTCCAGTCTATTTCTTTAACTGAGAGTTTTTTATGAAGAATGGGTGTTAGATTTTTTCAAAGTTCTTCTGAATCTATTGATATGCTAATGATTGTCTTTAAGGTGTTGATGTGATGGATATAATTATTTGATTCTAGAATGTTGAGCAAGCCTTTCATACCTGGGGTTATTTCCTCTCATTCATGATATAAAATTCTCTCAAAATATTGTTGGATTCGATTTGGTAATATTTTGTTGAGGATTTTTGCATTGATGTTCCTGAGAGATATTGGTCAGTTTTCTTTACTATTCATATGTTCTTCTAAGTTTGGATGTTGTGGATTTAGTGTCAGACATTCATTTGGGGAGATTCTCAGTCATTTTTAAAAAAAATATTTTCTGTTCTTTATTATCTTTATTCTCCTCCTGCTATACCCATTATGTATAGGTCACAGCATTTTTCATTGTTCCACAATTATTGATTACTCTGTTCTGTTGATTTCTTTCCTGCCCATTTTCTCTTTTCTTTTGAGATTTAAAGGTTTCTCCTGATATGTCTTCAAGCTCACAGATATTTCTCCTCAGCCAGCTCTTTGACTGCTAAAACAAAATACGAGAGACTTGGTATTTTATAAACAACAGAATATTTTTGTTTTCTCATAATTGCTGAGGCTGAAAAGTTCAAGAACAAGTAACCAGGGGCTTCCCTGGAGGTGCAGTGGTTAAGAATCTGCCTACCAATAAAGGGGACAAGGGTTCGAGCCCTGGTCCAGGAAGATCCCACATGCCATGGAACAACTAAGCCCGTGCACCACAAATACTGAGCCTGTGCTCTAGAGTCCACAGGCCACAACTACTGAGCCCGTGAGCCACAACTACTGAAACCCACACGCCTAGAGCCCGTGCTCCACAACAAGAGAAGCCACTCAATGAGAAGCCCACGCACCGCACCAAAGACCCAACACAGCCAAAAAATTAATTAATTAATTATCTAATTAATTTTTTTAAAAAAAGAACAAGTTGCCAGCTGACTTAGTGTCTGGCGAGGGACCAATTTCTGGTTCATAATGTGGGTCTTCTCGCTCGGCAATGAAATCATGGAATGGGCATAAGGTCTTCTGTGTGCTACATTTATTAGGTCACTAATCCCATGTTTGAGGTCTCTGGCCTCATAACCTAATCACCTCCCAAAAGCCCCACCTCCTAATACCATCAACATGGGAGCTGGGTTTCAAAAGTTTAAAATTAGAGGTACAAAATATTTACACCATAACAGGGACCACAGAGTTAACTGATTTTTCCTTTCATGTTAAAGGTTTGCACATTTATATTTATTATATAATCCCAAAACCCTTGTTTTTTTTTTTTTTTTTATAAGATTATTTTTCCGTATACGCCAGTACAGACCACTGAGTAGAGTTCCCTGTGCTATAAAGCAGGTCTTTATCTATTTTATATATAGTAGTGTGTATAAGTCAGTCCCAATCTCCCAATTTATCCCTTCCCCACTTATCCCCTGGTAACCATAAGTTTGTTTTCTATATCCATGATTCTATTTCTGTTGTGTAAATAAGTTCATTTGTACCTTTTTTTTTCTTTTTTAGATTCCTCATATAAGCAATATCATATGATATCTGTCTTTCTGTGTCTGACTTGCTTCACTCAGTATAACAATCTCTAGGTCCATCCATGTTGCTACAAAACCCTTAATTGTTAAGGATAACTCTCAATTTTTCCCAGTATCATCAGCAATTCTTTCTGGCAGACACGTGATAACACTTTTTAAACAGGGATATTGAGACCAAGGCTCCTGACCTGCAAACAAACAAAACATCATTCATATAGTGAAAACTTTGCAAATCAAAGGATGAAAGCACTTGGTCTAAATCCCTTTGCACCCACTGCTGACAGAGGGCAGAGGAGTTTGACTCACTAATCTTCCTTACGTGCACTTCTTCCTAATGGGGTATTCCATCTAAAACTTATAAGAAGCGGGGATGTATCATGGAACACACCAATCGCTACTACAGATTCTGAAGCAGCAAAAAACAAACAAACAAACAAACAAAAAAAAACATGATGAATCCATCCAAAGGGTTCTGTCCACACTGTTACAATAGTTTCCCTCACACTGTGAACACTTTTCAAACCCTATCACTTGAACCTATTTTTATTTTTTTCAACAAAAATAATGTTAATCTGCAGTCAGACACTCCAGTAATATTACACTATCCCTTGTGCAAGTATGTAGGGATTTGAGGAGTTATGGGAGGCCACCATGAGAGGTTGCCTAGAGTAATTAGGACATTTCATTTAATGTTGGTTCTTCTCCCTAAGATGTCTGCTATCCTCTTCTTTTTGTAGCTACTAGCATTGAGAAAGTGACCAAGATAAGGCCCTTCTCTTTTACTGCCCATGAATGCAACTGTGATTAACCCCACAGAACTTGGTGCTTCCAGAATCCCCTGAACCTACTGACCCTCCATGCATGGCATGGCATAGATAAGGATGGTGACGTGTATCCTTGTATAGAGCATGTTATAAAATGTTTGACTCTTCCCTTCCTCATAATTCCAAAGAATAGATTTCTTTGGATTTCTGCTTAATGCTGCTGGAGTTGGTACATAAGTTGAGGGAGGTATCAGGGCACACCAAAAGAGAGGGTAACTGCACAGAAAATACAAGCAGGTACATTTCTGTGTAGTTTCAAGCAGCTTATTTGCTATATCAACCATGGTGACATGTTGACCCTTCCTCTTTCTACTAGTAGTACAACAAACATAAAGGATATTTAGGCTGCTTGTTTTATCCCCACCTCTCACAATTGATCTGCATTAACATATAGGACAATGAAGGGCCCTTTCTACCATCTTAACCAATATTTGAGAACTAGAAAATGTCCAGATTTTTCTGGGGTTTATTTTCATATTCCCCAATCAGGCCTATGAAGGAATCTTACCTATTGTGTTTAATGAAGTCATATCTCTGACGGCATCCCATCATCAACAAAACTGGAAAGAAATTTGAAGGGTCTTCGATTTTACCATATTTGAAATAACAATATTTTAGCCTGAGACGTTTTTTGGATTTTAGAAAAAAATATTTTAAATGAGACAAAAAATCATTTTTATGACACAAAAAGACTGCAATAGTTTTATATTTTTATCTGTTCCACTTGCACACAAGTGTCTCATGGTGTTATGTAAAGCTCTCCTGTTGGGTGCTGTGCATGGTGCAAGTATGGATTAAAGCTTAGGAATCTTAAGCTTCAGTCACCTGAAACATTTAAATTAGGATGCAAGCAATCCTGTCCAACATTTGAAAAGAGCAAGACACTCTCTTTATTTTATTTGTTAGGTAATTAATCTGTCTTTTCCCCAAGGAGAGAAACAAGTGGCATCTTCCATCAATGTGTTGCACAAATATCTTTGAACAGAGAGTGCAAGCAGAGGCTGATATAGGATGTGACAAAAAAAAAAAAAATGAGAGACCCTTGTGGCATTTTCTCCTAACTTATTGCAATCCTCCATTTAAAATGTGGGAATAATCAATCTTCTGAGGAAAAAGGCCCAAGGAAGGTTTTTCCTTCTGTGGAATAATGGGATTGCTAAAGATTTCAGGAGGCAAGACGAATTAGTGAGAATGACCATGAGAAATCAGAGAAAAGTCAGATCCATGGATGAAGTGATGTTTACCACTGTGAATCAATGAGAAGTAGGAGCAAATGAAAAGAAAGCTGATACAACATTTTCTGAATAAATGTAACCTTTCAGCTGTCATAGAAAAATTAATGCTCACTATGATACAACATATTTAGTTTAGAAAGTTAACTTAAATTTAAAGCTTAATAATTACATTTATTGAAGAAATGAAAACATATTTGTGGTTTAGAATAAATAATGTGTTCTGCTACAGGTAAGAAGACTACATAAATAAATAGAAATAAGACTAAATAAATAAAGAGGAAAATAACAAATTAGATGTTATTAACATTAAAAACTGACACTCATCTAAAGAAAGAGAAGGAGAGACAGAAAGAGAGAAGAACTCATCTCAAGCATGTATTAAAAACTCCTAAATAAGAAGTCTTCAGATGTTAAAAAAAGGAAGTCTTCAATAAGAAGATAATGGAATAGCAAAATGGGGGAAATATACCAAAAGATATTTCAAAAAAGAGAGTACAGAATGTTAAGTAATCATATCAAAAGATGCTTGGCTTCTTAGTAGTCAATTAAATGCAAAAGCGTGATACCTGGAATTATCACTCACCAACCAGAAAGTTCAAATGAAAATGACAGGTATTATCAAGTTTGACAAGAATGTGTATAATCCTTGAATCTCATTCACTGCTGCTGAAGATGAAAAATCATACAAATGTTTTGAAAATATTTAGAAATATCTAAAAAGATAAACACAAGAAAGCTATGACTCGAAAATTTTACTACTACGTGTATACTGAACAATAATTTATACACACACCACCAAAGCTCAAGTTCTAGAATTTATATACCAGTGCTGTTCTCAATAGACACAAACTGAAAATCACTCATATTGTAATACACATTGGAATAAATTAATTAATAGTTAAATATTTACATTATGGAATCCTATGCAACAGTGGCAATGCATGATCACAACAACAGGCAACCATATAGGCATATTCACAAACAACATAAAATAAAAAAAGCCCAATCCAAAAGTGATTTTACTGTGCCATAACATTTATATAAAATACAAAATACAGGTAAAGTTATCTTTTTGTTAGATACCAGAACAATATTAAACCTTAAGGGGAGTCACTAGAATGGGACCAGGGGGCCTCTGAGTATCTGGCAATTTTCTGTGTCTTTATCTAGAAGCTATGTTTAGAGTGTATTCAGATGCTGAATTTTCTGAAATTTGTCATTTCCTTACAAACCATGCATGTTTTTCGTTGTTTTTTATACATAACAAAAACTAAAAAAGATAGACGAGGGAAGGTAATTGTATTAGCACTTTAATAGCCATGCTTTTCAAGGTGGAAGTGAAAAGTATTAAATACTTGACATTGTGATTACTTCTTAAAAGTAAGGTGAAAATTTGAGGTTAATAAATAAGACATACTTCTTCATATTTAATCCTCAAAGAGGAGGGGTAGAAAGGAGTATTATTTTTTTTTCTTTAATACAGAATCGTTAAGATAGAAAATAATGAAAACAGACTAGGTTTAAAAAAGAACACACTGGACTTCCCTGGTGGCACAGTGGGTAAGAATTTGCCTGCCAATGCAGGGAACAGGGGTTCCATCCCTGGTCTGGGAAGATCCCACATGCCGCAGTGCAACTAAGCCCGTGTGCCACAAGTACTGAGCCTGTGCTCTAGAGCCTGCAAGCAACAACTATTGAGCCTGCATGACACAACTACTGAAGCCCATGCACCTAGAGCCCATACTCCACAACAAGAGAAACCACTGCAAGGAGAAGCCCGTGCACCACAACGAAGAGTAACCCCTGCTTCTCTAGTAACAACTGGAGAAACCCTGTGCAGCAACGAAGACCCAACACAACCAAAAATTTAAAAAATTAAATCTTTTGACTTCTGAGATGACTCACTCACGTGGCTGTAGGTAAGAGGCCTCAGTTCCTTGCCACATGGATCTCTCCTTAGGGCTGCTTGAGTGTCCTCATGACATGGCAGCTGGCTTACCCCAGGATGAGTGATCTAGCAGAAACCAAAGCAGAAGCTGCAATGTCTTTTATAACTTTGGAAGCTGCACTTTGTCATTTCTGCAATTTCTTATTAGTTAAACAGTCAACCCTTTTCAAGTGCGAGGAGCCACACTGGTACATGGAGACTGGGAGATAATTAGGGGATAATTAGGTCCATCTTGGAGGCTGGCTACCAAAGTGGCTGACTAGCCAAAGTCTGAATTTTGTTTTCTTCACTTCTGGAGAGAAAGTGGTCAGTGCACCTCATGGGTGGTCTTTGAGATGTACCAAAGCTACCTCTTGCTCTCACCCCCAGCTGTGTGGCTGACAGGGTCTTGGTGCTCCAGCCGGGTGTCAAGCCTGTGCCTCTGAGGTGGGAGAGCCGAGTTCAGGACATTGGTCTACCAGAGACCTCTGGCACCTTGTAATATCAAATGGCGAAAGCTCTCCCAGAGATATCCGTCTCAACGCTAAGAACCAGCTCCACTCAGAGACCAGCAAGATCCAGTGCTGGACATCCCATGCCAAACAACTAGCAAGACAGGAATGCAGGCCCACCCATTAGCAGAGAGGCTGCCAAAAATCACAATAAGGTCACAGACACCCCAAAACACACCACCAGATGCGGATCTGTCCACCAGAAAGACAAGATCCAGACACACCCACCAGAACACAGGCACCAGTCCCCTCCATCAGAAAGCCTACACAACCCACTGAACCAACCTTAGCCACTGGGGGCAGACACCAAATACAACGTGAACTACGAATCTGCAGCCTCTGAAAAGGAGACCCCAAACACAGTCCCCAAAGCCAAATGAGAAGACACAGAAACACACAGCAGATGAAGGAGCAAGGTAAAAACCCACCAGACCAAACAAATGTGGAGGAAATAGGCAGTCTACCTGAAGAAGAATTCAGAGTAATGATGATCCCAAATCTTGGAACTGGAATGGAGAATAGACAAGAAACGTTTAACAAGGACCTACAAGAACTAAAGAGCAAACAAACAATGATGAACAACACAATAAATGGAATTAAAAATTCTCTAGAAGGAAACAATAGCAGAATAACTGAGGCAGAAGAATGGATAAATGACCTGGAAGATAAAATAGTGGAAATAACTACTGCAAAGCAAAATAAAGAAAAAAGAATGAAAAGAATTGAGGACAATCTGAGACATCTCTGGGAAAACATTAAACACACCAACATTCGAATATAGGGGTCCCAGAAGCAGAAGAGAAGAAGAAAGACACTGAGAAAATATTTAAAGAGATTTTAGTTGAAAACTTCCCTAATATGGGAAAGGATATTGTTAATCAAGTCCGGGAAGCGCAGGGAGTCCCATACAAGATAAACCCAAGGAGAAACATGCCAAAACATATATTAATCAAACTATCAAATATTAAATACAAAGAAAAAATATTAAAAGCAGCAAGGGAAAAACAACAAATAACATACAAGGCAATCCCCATAAGGTTAACAGCTTAACTTTCAGCAGAAACTCTGCAAGCCAGAAGGGACTGGCAGGACATATTTAAAGTAATGAAAGGGGAAAAGCTACAACCAAGATTACTCGACCCACCAAGGATCTCGTTCAGATTCGACAGAGAAATTAAAACCTTTACAGACAAGCAAAAGCTAAGAGAATTCAGCACCACCAAACCCGCTTTACAACAAATGCTAAAGGAACTTCTCTAGGCAGGAAACACAAGAGAAGGAAAAGACCTACAATAAGAAACCCAAAACAATTAAGAAAATGGTAATAAGAACATACATATCAATAATTACCTTAAATGTAAATGGATTAAATGCTCCAACCAAAAGACATAGACTGGCTGAATGGATCCGAAAACACGACCGGTATGTATGTGGTCTACAAGAGACCCACTTCAGACATAGGGACACATACAGATGGAAAGTGAGGGGATGGAATAAGATATTCCATGCAAATGGAAATCAAAAGAAAGCTAGAGTAGCAATTCTCATATCAGACAAAAAAGACTTTAAAATAAAGACTATTACAGGAGACAAAGAAGGACACTACATAATGATCAAGGGATCAATCCAAGAAGAAGATATAACAATTGTATATATTTATGCACCCAACATAGGAGCACCTCAATACATAAGGCAAATGCTAACAGCCATAAAAGGGGAAATCGACAGTAACAGAATCCTAGTAGGGGACTTTAGCACCCCTCTTTCACCAATGAACAGATCATCCACAATGAAAATAAATAAGGAAACACAAGCTTTAAATGTTACATTAAACAAGATGAACTTAATTGATATTTAGAGGACATTCCATCCAAAAACAACAGAATACACTTTTTCTCAAGTGCTCCTGGAACATTCTCCAGGATAGATCATACCTTGGGTCACAAATCAAGCCTTGGTAAATATAAGAAAATTGAAATCGTATCAAGTATCTTTTCCGACAACAATGCTATCAGACTAGATATCAATTACAGGAAAAAAATCTGTAAAAAATAGAAACACATGGACGCTCAACAATACACTACTTAATAACCAAGACATCACTGAAGAAATCAAAGAGGAAATAAAAAAATACCTAGAAACAAATGACAATGAAAACATGAAGACCCAAAACCTATGGGATGCAGCAAGAGCAGTTCTAAGAGAGAAGTTTATAGCAATACAATCCTACCTCAAGAAACAAGAAATATCTCAAATAAACAAGTTAACCTTACACCTAAAGCAATTAGAGAAAAAAAAAAAAAAAAAAAAAAACAAAGTCAGCAGAGGAAAGACATCATAAAGATCAGACCAGAAATAAATGAAACAGAAATGAAGGAAACAACAGCAAAGATCAAAAAAACTAAAAGCTGGTTCTTTGAGAAGATAAACAAAATTGATAAACCATTAGCCAGACTCATCAAGAAAAAAAGGGAGACGACTCAAATCAATAGAATTACAAATGAAAAAGGAGAAGTAACAACTGACACTGCAGACATACAAAGGATCATGAGAGATTACTGCATGCAACTATATGCCAATAAAATGGACAACCTGGAAGAAATGGACAAATTCTTAGAAAAGCACAACCTTCCAAGACTGAACCAGGAAGAAATAGAAACTACAAACAAACCAATCCCAAGTACTGAACTTGAGACTGTGATTAAAAATCTTCCAACAAACAAAAGCCCAGGACCAGATGGCTTCACAGGCAAATTCTATCAAACATTTAGAGAAGAGTTAACACCTATCCTTCTCAAACTCTTCCAAAATATAGCAGAGGGAGGAACTCTCCCAAACTTATTCTATGAGACCACCATCTCCCTGACACCAAAACCAGACAAAGATGTCACAAAGAAAGAAAACTACAGGTCAATATCACTGATGAACATAGCTGCAAAAATCCACTGCACAATACTAGCAAACAGAATCCAACAGCGCCTTAAAAGGATCATACACCATGATCAAGTGGGGTTTATCCCAGGGATGCAAGGATTCTTCAATACATGCAAATCAATGTGATACACCATATTAAAAAACTGAAGGATATAAACCATATGGTCATCTCAATAGATGCAGAAAATGCTTTCGACAATATTAAACACCCATTTATCATAAAAACCCTCCAGAAAGTAGGCATAGAGGGAACTTTCCTCAACATAATAAAGGCCATATATGACAAACCCACAGCCAGCATCGTTCTCAATGGTGAAAAAGTGAAATCATTTCCACCAAGATCAGGAACAAGACAAGGTTGCCCACTCTCACCACTATTATTCCACACACTTTTGGAATTTTTAGCTACAGCAATCAGAGAAGAAAAAGAAATAAAAGGAATCCAAATCGGAAAAGAAGAAGTTAAGCTCTCACTGTTTGCAGATGACAGGATACTATACATAGAGAATCCTAAAGATGCTACCAGAAACCTACTAGAGTTAATCAACGAACTGGTAAGGTTGCAGGATACAAAATTAACGTACAGATATCTCTTTCATTCCTATACACTAAAGATGAAAATTCTGAAAGAAAAATTAGGGAAACACTCCCATTTACCACTGCAACACAAAGAATAAAATACCTAGGAATAAACCTACCTAAGGAGACAAAAGACGTTTACTCAACAAACTATAAGACACTGATGAAAGAAATCAAAGATGACACAAACAGATACAGAGATATACCATGTTCTTGGATTGGAAGAATCAACATTGTGAAAATGACTCTACTACCCAACGCAATCTACAGATTCAATGCAATCCCTATCAAACTACCAATGGAATTTTCCAGAGAACTAGAACAAAAATATTTCACAATTTGTTTGGAAACACAAAAGACCCCGAACAGCCAAAGCAATCTTGAGAAGAAAAACAGAGCTGGAGGAATCAGGCTCCCTGACTTCAGACAATACTACAAAGCTACAGTAGTCAAGACAGTATGGTACTGGCACAAAAACAGAAATATAGAGCAATGCAACAGGAGAGAAAGCCCAGACGTAAACCCATACACATATGGTCCCCTTATTTTTGATAAAGGAGGCAAGAATATACAATGGAGAAATCACAGCCTCTTCAATAAGTGGTGCTGGGAAAACTGGACAGCTACCGGTAAAAGAATGAAATTAGAATACTCCCTAACACCATACACAAAAATAAACTCAAAATGGATTAGAGACCTAAATATAAGACTGGACACTATAAAACTCTTAGAGGAAAACATAGGAAGAACACTCTTTGACATAAATCACAGCAAGATCTTTTTTGATCCACCTCCTAGAATAATGGAAATAAAAACAAAAATAAACAAGTGGGACCTAATGAAACTTCAAAGCTTTTGCACAGCAAAGGAAACCATAAACAAGACGAAAAGACAACCCTCAGAATGGGAGAAAATATTTGCAAATGAATCAACGGACAAAGGATTAATCTCCAAAATATATAAACAGCTCATTCAGCTCAATATTAAAGAAACAAACACCCCAATCCAAAAATGGGCAGAAGACCTAAATAGACATTTCTCCAAAGAAGACATACAGACGGCCATGAAGCACATGAAAAGATGCTCAACATCACTAATTATTAGAGAAATGCAAATCAAAACTACAATGAGGTATCACCTCACTCCTGTTAGAATGGGCATCATCAGAAAATCTACAAACCACAAATGCTGGAGAGGGTGTGGAGAAAAGGGAAACCTCTTGCACTGTTGGTGGGAATGTAAATTGATACAGCCACTATGGAGAACAATATGGAGGTTCCTTAAAAAACTAAAAATAGAATTACCATATGACCCAGCAATCCCACTACTGGGCATATACCCAGAGAAAACTGTAATTCAAAAAGAAACATGCACCCGAATGTTCATTGCAGCACTATTTACAATAGCCAGGTCATGAAAGCAACCTAAATGCCCATCAACAGACGAATGGATAAAGAAGATGTGGTACGTATATACAATGGAATATTACTCAGCCATAAAAAGGAACGAAATTGAGTCATTTGTTGAGACGTGGATGGATCTAGAGACTGTCATACAGAGTGAAGTAAGTCAGAAAGAGAAAAACAAATATCGTATATTAATGCATGTATGTGGAACCTAGAAAAATAGTACAGATGAGCCAGTTTGCAGGGCAGAAGTTGAGACACAGATGTAGAGAATGAACATATGGACACCAAGGGGGGAAAAGTGCGGTGGGGTGGGGATGGTGGTGTGCTGAATTGGGCGATTGGGATTGGCATGTATACACTGATGTGTATAAAATTGATGCCTAATAAGAACCTGCAGTATAAAAAAAAAACAAAACAACTAAAACTAAACTTTCATTGGGTTATTTGTATGGAAATATGTTAATATAAATGTTTCAGACATTACACGAAATTTCTAAAAATCTTATATTTGTATTTGTATGGAAATATGTATGGAAATATGTTAATATAAATGTTTCAGACATTACATGAAATTTCTAAAAATCTTATATGTTCTGGTATAATGTTATAAGTAATAATCCTAGTTATTACTTTAAAATGTATATCTCAGAAATAACTAATTTTCTTGTCAACTGCATTATTTTGAACTTTCATCAAATCTTTAACCGTGGTCATTTTTAAGTCTTTTGTCATTTACAGACAGTTCTGGGTGTACTCTGATGATTTTGCAAATATGTTCCTGTAAAAGGTTTACATCTTCAAGAAATTCATGGAAAAGACTCTGACAAGTACAGGTTTCTGGTAACTGACTGTACTGCTGAACTGAATGAATAAGCATTTTCAGAACTCTAATGAAAAACTGATGAACTCATAAAAGTGCTAACAAAAGATGAAGATGAAAAAAAAAATTAATTACATGGGACTGAGTGAACTGATGAGGATGAGTATAATTTTTGTGACTTTCTGTCTGAATTAAAAAAAAAAATCCCACAAGGACTCAGAGGCAAAGAATATACAAATCAATTTTCACTGCAAAGTAAAGGAGCTGTTACAGTGGAGGATTACTGGACTGAATGTCAATATTATGACATAGTATGAGTGTGTTTCATGTTTGGTAATTGCAATCACAATTTCACAATTTGTATGGAAACACAAAAGACCCTGAACAGCCAAAGCAATCTTGAGAAGAAAAACAGAGCTGGAGGAATCAGGCTCCCTGACTTCAGACAATACTACAAAGCTACAGTAGTCAAGACAGTATGGTACTGGCACAAAAACAGAAATATAGAGCAATGGAACAGGAGAGAAAGCCCAGACGTAAACCCATACACATATGGTCACCTTATTTTTGATAAAGGAGGCAAGAATATACAATGGAGAAGTCACAACCTCTTCAATAAGTGGTGCTGGGAAAACTGGACAGCTACCGGTAAAAGAATGAAATTAGAAGACTCCCTAACACCATACAGAAAAATAAACTCAAAGTGGATTAAAGACCTAAATGTAAGGCCAGACACTATCAAAATCTTAGAGGAAAACATAGGCAGAACACTCTATGACATCAATCACAGCAAGATCCTTTTTGACCCACCTCCTAGAAAACGGAAATTAAAAAGAAACATAAACAAATGAGACCTAAGGAGACTTAAAAGCTTTTGCACAGCAAAGGAAAACGTAAACAAGACGAAAAGGCCACCCTCAGAAGGGGAGAAAATATTTGCCAATGAAGCAGCTGACAAAGGATTAATCTCCAAACTTTACAAGCAGCCCATGCAGCTCAATATCAAAAAAAAAAAAACAAAAACAAAAAACAAACAACCCAATCCATAAATGGGCAGAAGACCTAAATAGACATTTCTGCAAAGAAGATATACAGATTGCCAACAAACACATGAAAGAATGCTCAACACCACTGATCATTAGAGAAATGCAACTCGAAATTACAATGAGGTATCACCACACACAGGTAAGAATGGCCATCATCAAAAAAATCTACAACCAATAAATGCTGCAGAGGTGTGGAAAAAAGGGAACCCTCTTGCACCGTTGGGGGGAGTGTAAATTGATACAGCCACTATCGAGAACGGTATCGAGGTTCCTTAAAAAACTAAAAATAGGACTACCATATGATACAGCAATCCCACTACTGGGCATATACCTGGAGAAAACCATAATTCAAAAAGAGTCATGTTCCACAATGTTCATTGCAGCTCTATTTGCAATAGCTAGGACATGGAAGCAACCTAAGTGTCCATCAACTGATGAATGGGTAAAAAAGATGTTGCACGTCTTCAATATAAAATGGAATATTACTCAGCCATAAAAAGAAATGAAATTGAGTTATTTGTAGTGAGATGGATGGACCTAGAGTCTGTCATACACAGTGAAGTAAGTCAGAAAGAGAAAAACAAATACTGTATGCTAACACATATATGTGGAATCTAAAAAGAAAAGGAAAAGAAACCGTTGGGAAGAACCTAGGGACAGGACAGGAATAAAGACGCAGACATAGAGAATGGACTTGAGGACATGGGGAGGGGGAAGGGTAAGCTGGGACGAAGTGAGAGAGTGGCATGGACTTATATATACTACCAAATGTAAAATAGCTAGCTAGTAGGAAACAGCTGCATAGAAGAGGGAGATCAGCTCAGTGCTTTATGACCACTTAGAGGGGTGGGATAGGGAGGGCGGGAGGGAGACGCAACAGGGAGGAGATATGGTGATATATGGATATGTATAGCTGATTCACTTTGTTCTAAAGCAGAGACTAACACACCATTGTAAAGCAATTATAGTCCAATAGAGACAGAGGAGAGAAGATGGCGGAAGAGTAAGACGCGGAGATCACCTTCCTTCCCACAGATACAGTAGAAATACATCTACACGTGGAACTGCTCCTACAGAACACCCACTGAACGCTGGCAGAAAACGTCCGACCTCCAAAAAGGCAAGAAACTCCCCCGTACTTGGGTAGGGCAAAAGAGAAAAAAGAAATAACAGAGACAAAAGAATAGGGACGGCACCTGCGCCAGTGGGAGGGAGCTGTGAAGGAGGAAAGATTTCCACGCACTAGGAAGCCCCTTCGCGGGCAGAGACTGCGGGTGGCAGAAGGGGGAAGCTTCGGAGCCACGGAGGAGAGCGCAGCCACAGGGGTGCGGAGGGCAAAGCGGAGAGGCTCCCGCACGGAGGAGCGGTGCCGACCAGCACTCACCAGCCCGAGAGGCTTGTCTGCTCCCCCGCCGGGGCGGGCGGGGGCTGGGAGCTGAGGCTCGGGCTTCAGTCGGATCGCAGGGAGAGGACTGGGATTGGCGGCGTGAACACAGCCTGAAGGGGTTAGCGCACCACAGCTAGCCGGGAGGGAGTCCGAGAAAAAGTCTGCAGCTGCCGAAGAGGCAAGAGACTTTTTCTTCCCTCTTTGTTTCCTGGTGCGCGAGGAGAGGGGATTCAGAGCGCCGCCTAAACGAACTTCAGAGACGGGCGCGAGCCGCAGCTAACAGCGCGGAGCCCACAGAAACAGGGGCGCAGAGGAAAAAGCGGAGAGACTCCCGCACAGAGGCTCGGCGCCGAGCAGCGCTCACCAGCCCGAGAGGCTTGTCTGCTCACCCGCCGGGGCGGGCGGGGCTGGGAGCTGAGGCTCGGGCTTCGGTCGGATCGCAGGGAGAGGACTGGGGTTGGCGGCGTGAACACAGCCTGAAGGGTTTAGCGCACCACAGCTGGCTGGGAGGGAGACCGGGAAAAAGTCTGCAGCTGCCGAAGAGGCAAGAGGCTTTTTCTTGCCTCTTTGTTTCGCTGCGCGCAAGGAGAGGGGATTCAGAGCGCCGCCTAAACGAACTCCAGAGAAAGGCGCGAGCCGCGGCGATCAGCGCGGACCCCAGAGACAGGCGTGAGACGCTGGGGCTGCTGCTGCCGCCTCCAAAAAGCCTGTGTGTGAGCACAGGTCACTCTCCACACCGCCCCTCCCGGGAGCCGGTGCAGCCCGCCACTGCCAGGGTCCCGTGATCCCCGGACAAATTCCCCGGGAGAACGCACTGCGCGCCTCAGGCTGGTGCAACGTCACGCCGGCCTCTGACGCCGCAGGCTCGCCCCGCCTCCTCCGTACCCCTCCCTCCCCGCGGCCTGAGTGAGCCAGCGCCCCCGAAGCAGCTGCTCCTTTAACCCCGTTCTGTCTGGGCGGGGAATAGACGCCCTCAGGTGACCTACACGCAGAGGCGGGTCCAAATCCAAAGCTGAACCCCAGGAGCTGTGTGAACAGGGAAGAGAAGGGGAAATCTCTCCCAGCAGCCTCAGAAGTAGCGGATTAAAACTCCACAAACAACTTGATGTGCCTGCATCTGCTGAATACCTGAATAGACAACGAATCATCCCAAATTCAGGAGGTGGACTTTGGGAGCAGGATATATTAATTTTTCCCCTGTTCCTTTTTTTTGTGTGTGTGTGAGTGTATATGTATATGCTTCTGGGTGAGATTTTGTCTGTATAGCTTTGCTTTACAATAGCTTTATTTTGCTTCACTATATTATAGCCTCTTTCTTTCTTTCTTTCTTTCTTTCTTTCTTTCTTTCTTTCTTTTTCTTTCTTTCTTTCCTTCCTCCCTCCCTCCCTCCCTCCCTCCCTCCCTCCCTCCTTTCTTTCTTTTTCTTTCTTTCTTTCTTTCTTTCTTTCTTTCTTTCTTTCTTTCTTTCTTTCTTTCTTTCTTTCTTTCCTTCCTCCCTCCCTCCCTCCCTCCCTCCCTCCCTTCTTTCTTTCTTTCTTTCTTTCTTTCTTTCTTTCTTTCTTTCTTTCTTTCTTTCTTTCTTTCTTTCTTTCTTTCTTTCTTTCTATTTTTTCTCCCTTTTACTCTGAGCCGTGTGGACGAAAGGCTCTTGGTGCTCCAGCCAGGCATCAGGGTCGTGCCTCTGAGGTGGGAGAGCCAACTTCAGGACACTGGTCCACAAGAGACCTCCCAGCTCCACGTAATACCAAACGGTAAAAATCTCTCAGAGATCTCCATCTCAACATCAAGACCCAGCATCACTCAATGACCAGCAAGCTACAGTGCTGAACACCCTATGCCAAACAACTAGCAAGACAGGAACACAGCCCCATCCATTAGCAGAGAGGCTGCCTAAAATCATAATAAGGCCACAGACACCCCCAAAATACACCACCAGACGTGGATGTGCCCACCAGAAAGACAAGATCCAGCCTCATCCACCAGAGCTCAGGCACTAGTTCCCTACACCAGGAAGCCTACACAACCCACTGAACCAAACTTAGCCACTGGGGACAGATACCAAAAACAACGGGAACTACAAACCTGCAGTCTGTGAAAAGGAGACCCCAAACACAGTAAGATAAGCAAAATGAGACGACAAAAAAACACACAGCAGATGAAGGAGCAGGGTCAAAGCACACTAGACTTAACAAATGAAGAGGAAATAGGTAGTCTACCTGAAAAAGAATTCAGAATAATGATAGTAAGGATGATCCAAAATCTTGGCAATAGAATAGACAAAATGCAAGAAACATTTAACAAGGACGTAGAAGAACTAAAGAGGAACCAAGCAATAATGAAAAACACAATAAATGAAATTAAAAATACTCTAGATGGGATCAATAGCAGAATAACTGAGGCAGAAGAAAGGATAAGTGACCTGGAAGATAAAATGGTGGAAATAACTACTACAGAGCAGGATAAAGAAAAAAGAATGAAAAGAACTGAGGACAGTCTCAGAGACCTCTGGGACAACATTAAACGCACCAACATTCGAATTATAGGGGTCCCAGAAGAAGAAGAGAAAAAGAAAGGGACTGAGAAAATATTTGAAGAGATTATAGTTGAAAACTTCCCTAATATGGGAAAGGAAATAGTTAATCAAGTCCTGGAAGCACAGAGAGTCCCATACAGGATAAACCCAAGGAGAAACACGCCAAGACACATATTAATCAAACTGTCAAAAATTAAATATAAGGAAAACATATTAAAGGCAGCAAGGGAAAAAAAACAAATAACACACAAGGGACTCCCCATAAGGTTAACATCTGATCTTTCAGCAGAAACTCTGCAAGCCAGAAGGGAGTGGCAGGATATACTTAAAGTGATGAAGGAGAAAAACCTACAACCAAGATTACTCTACCCAGCAAGGATCTCATTCAGATTCGATGGAGAAATTAAAACCTTTACAGACAAGCATAAGCTGAGAGAGTTCAGCACCACCAAACCAGCTTTACAACAAATGCTAAAGGAACTTCTCTAGGCAAGAAACACAAGAGAAGGAAAACACCTACAATAACAAACCAAAAACATTTAAGAAAATGGGAATAGGAACATACATATCGATAATTACCTTGAATGTAAATGGATTAAATGCTCCCACCAAAAGACACAGGCTGGCTGAATGGATACAAAAACAAGACCCATATATATGCTGTCTACAAGAGACCCACTTCAGACCTAGAGACACATACAGACTGAAAGTGAGGGGATGGAAAAAGATATTCCATGCAAATGGAAATCAAAAGAAAGCTGGAGTAGCAATTCTCATATCAGACAAAATAGACTTTAAAATAAAGACTATTACAAGAGACAAAGAAGGACACTATATAATGATCAAGGGATTGATCCAAGAGGAAGCTATAACAATTGTAAATATTTATGCACCCAACATAGGAGCACCTCAATACATAAGGCAAATACTAACAGCCATAAAAGGGGAAATCGACAGCAACACAATCATAGTAGGGGACTTTAACACCCCACTTTCACCAATGGACAGATCATCCAAAATGAAAATAAATCAGGAAACACAAGCTTTAAATGATACATTAAACAAGATGGACTTAATTGATATTTATAGGACATTCTACCCAAAAACAACAGAATACACATTTTTCTCAAGTGCTCATGGAACATTCTCCAGGATAGATCATATCTTGGGTCACAAATCAAGCCTTGGTAAATTTAAGAAAATTGAAATTGTATCAAGTATCTTTTCCGACCACAACGCTATGAGACTAGATATCAATTACAGGAAAAGATCTGTAAAAAATACAAACACATGGAGGCTACACAATACACTACTTAATAACGAAATGATTACTGAAGTAATCAAAGGGGAAATCAAAAAATACCTAGAAACAAATGACAATGGAGATACGACGACCCAAAACCTATGGGACGCAGCAAAAGCAGTGCTAAGAGGGAAGTTTATAGCAATACAAGCCTACCTCAAGAAACAGGAAACATCTCGAATAAACAACCTAACCTTGCACCTGAAGCAATTAGAGAAAGAAGAACAAAAAAACCCCAAAGCCAGCAGAAGGAAAGAAATTATAAAGATCAGGTCAGAAATAAATGAAAAAGAAATGAAGGAAACAATAGCAAAAATCAATGAAACTAAAAGCTGGTTCTTTGAGAAGATAAACAAAATTGATAAACCATTAGCCAGACTCATCAAGAGAAAAAGGGAGAAGACTCAAATCAATAGAATTAGAAATGAAAAAGGAGAAGTAACCACTGACAATGCAGAAATACAAAAGATCATGAGAGATTACTACAAGCAACTCTATGCCAATAAAATGGACAACCTGGAAGAAATGGACAGATTCTTAGAAATGCACAAACTGCCGAGACTGAACCAGGAAGAAATAGAAAATATGAACAGACCAATCACAAGCACTGAAATTGAAACTGTGATTAAAAACCTTCCAACAAACAAAAGCCCAGGACCAGATGGCTTCACAGGTGAATTCTATCAAACATTTAGAGACGAGCTAACACCTATCCTTCTCAAACTCTTCCAAAATATTGCAGAGGGAGGAACACTCCCAAACTCATTCTACGAGGCCACCATCACCCTGATACCAAAACCAGACAAAGATGTCACAAAGAAAGAAAACTACAGGCCAATATCACTGATGAACATAGATGCAAAAATCCTCAACAAAATACTAGCAAACAGAATCCAACAGCACATTAAAAGGATCATACACCATGATCAAGTGGGGTTTATCCCAGGAATGCAAGGATTCTTCAATATACGCAAATCAATCAATGTGATACACCATATTAACAAATTGAAGGAGAAAAACCATATGATCATCTCAATAGATGCAGAGAAAGCTTTCGACAAAATTCAACATCCATTTATGATAAAAGCCCTGCAGAAAGCAGGCATAGAGGGAACTTTCCTCAACATAATAAAGGCCATATATGACAAACCCACAGCCAACATTGTCCTCAGTGGTGAAAAACTGAAACCATTTCCACTAAGATCAGGAACAAGACAAGGTTGCCCACTCTCACCACTATTATTCAACATAGTTTTGGAAGTGCTAGCCACAGCAATCAGAGAAGACAAAGAAATAAAAGGAATCCAAATCGGAAAAGAAGAAGTAAAGCTGTCACTATTTGCAGATGACATGATACTATACATAGAGAATCCTAAAGATGCTACCAGAAAACTCCTAGAGCTAATCAATGAATTTGGTAAAGTAGCAGGATACAAAATAAATGCACAGAAATCTCTTGCATTTCTATACACTAATGACGAAAAATCTGAAAGTGAAATTAAGAAAACACTCCCATTTACCATTGCAACAAAAAGAATAAAATATCTAGGAATAAACCTACCTAAGGAGACAAAAGACCTGTATGCAGAAAATTATAAGACACTGATGAAAGAAATTAAAGATGATACAAATAGATGGAGAGATATACCATGTTCCTGGATTGGAAGAATCAACATTGTGAAAATGACTCTACTACCCAAAGCAATCTACAGATTCAATGCAGTCCCTATCAAACTACCACTGGCATTTTTCACAGAACTAGAACAAAAAATTTCACAATTTTTATGGAAACACAAAAGACCCCGAATAGCCAAAGCAATCTTGAGAACGAAAAATGGAGCTGGGGGAATCAGGCTCCCTGACTTCAGACTATATTACAAAGCTTCAGTAATCAAGACAGTTTGGTACTGGCACAAAAACAGAAATATAGATCAATGGAACAGGATAGAAAGCCCAGAGATAAACCCACACACATATGGTCACCTTATCTTTGATAAAGGTGGCAAGAATATACAGTGGAGAAAAGACAGCCTCTTCAATAAGTGGTGCTGGGAAAATTGGACAGGTACATGTAAAAGTATGAAATTAGAACACTCCCTGACACCATGCACAAAAATAAACTCAAAATGGATTAAAGACCTAAGTGTAAGGGCAGACACTATCAAACTCTTAGAGGAAAACATAGGCAGAACACTCTATGACATACATCACAGCAAGATTCTTTTTGACCCAGCTCCCAGAGAAATGGAAATAAGAACACAAATAAACAAATGGGACCTAATGAAACTTAAAAGCTTTTGCACAGCAAAGGAAACCATAAACAAGACCAAAAGACAACCATCAGAATGGGAGAAAATATTTGCAAATGAAGCAACTGACAAAGGATTAATCTCCAAGATTTACAAGCAGCTCATGCAGCTCAATAACAAAAAAACCAACAACCCAATCCAAAAATGGGCAGAAGACCTAAATAGACATTTCTCCAAAGAAGATATACAGATGGCCTACAGACACATGAAAGAATGCTCAACATCATTAATCATTAGAGAAATGCAAATCAAAACTACAATGAGATATCATCTCACGCCGGTCAGAATGGCCATCATCAAAAAATCTAGAAACAATAAATGCTGGAGAGGGTGTGGAGGAAAGGGAACACTCTTGCACTGTTGGTGGGAATGTAAATTGATACAGCCACTATGGAGAACAGTATGGAGGTTCCTGAAAAAACTACAAATAGAACTACCATACGACCCAGCAATCCCAATACTGGGCATATACCCTGAGAAAACCATAGGTCAAAAAGAGTCATGTACCAAAATGTTCATTGCAGCTCTATTTACAATAGCCAGGACATGGAAGCAACCTAAATGTCCATCGACAGATGAATGGATAAAGAAGATGTGGCACATATATACAATGGAATATTACTCAGCCATAAAAAGAAATGAAATGGAGGTATTTGTAATGAGGTGGATGGAGTTAGAGTCTGTCATACAGAGTGAAGTAAGTCAGAAAGAGAAAAACAAATACAGTATGCTAACACATATATACGGAATCTAAGGAAAAAAAAAAAAAAAGGCCATGAAGAACCTAGTGGCAAGACGGGAATAAAGACACAGACCTACTAGAGAATGGACTTGAGGATATGGGGAGGGGGTGGGGTGAGATGTGACAGGGTAAGAGAGTGTCATGGACATATATACACTACCAAATGTAAAATAGATAACTAGTGGGAAGCAGCCGCATAGCACAGGGAGATCAGCTCGGTGCTTTTTGACCACCTAGAGGGGTGGGATGGGGAGGGTGGGAGGGAGGGAGATGCAAGAGGGAAGAGAAATGGGAACATATTGTATATGTATAACTGATTCACTTTGTTATAAAGCAGAAGCTAACACACCATTGTAAGGCAATTATACTTCAATAAAGATGTTTAAAAAAAAAAATAAAATAAAATAAAAAGATAAAAAAAAAAAAAAAAAAATTATAGTCCAATAAAGATGTTAAAATTAAATAAATAAATAAATGAATAATTTATGCCCCCCCCCAAATTAAATCTTTTTTAAAAATAAATAAATAAAAAAGAGCACTCAATGACATGGAACGCTAAACCTAAGTATTTTCAGTACTATAGTAAATGTAAATGGATTAATATCTCCTATTAAAGTGTAATTTTTTATATTATGTGCAACTCAATTTTTTTCACAGTATACAGGTAAAGTAAAAGAATTACATTAGAAAGGAGAAAACATTCCATGTATTTAAAAACAATAAAACAATAAGCATATAATAAGCATCTTAGATATATGTAGTCTTTAAGTTCAGAACAATTTGTCATTATTGTAATTAGTATTATTATACCAATTTCTTTAAAACATTTCAATACTTGTTGTATTTGAAAAAGTATTTTAATATTTTTTCTTCTCTCTTTTGTGGTCTAATACATGGTAAGTATTTAGCTGCTAACATAACTTAAAAATATATATATTTTTTACAGCCGAACAAAACTGAATCAAGAAGAAATAGATAACTTGAACATACTGATCACTAAAAGCAAAATAGAGGGCTTCCCTGGTGGCGCGGTGGTTGAGAATCGGCCTGCCAATGCAGGGGACACGGGTTCGAGCCCTGGTCTAGGAAGATCCCACATGCCGTGGAGCAACTGGGCCCGTGAGCCACAACTACTGAGCCTGAGCGTCTGGAGCCCGTGCTCCACAACAAGAGAGGCCACGATAGTGAGAGGCCCATGCACCGTGATGAAGAGTGGCCCCCGCTCGCTGCAACTAGAGAAAGCCCTCGCACAGAAACGAAGACCCAACACAGCCAAAATAAATAAATAAATAAATAGAATTTTTAAAAAAATAGAATCTGTAATTTAAAAAAACTCCCTACCAACAGAAGTCCAGGATCAGATGGTTTCACAGGCAATTTCTACCAAATATAAAAAGCAGAACTTACACAGATTCTTCTCAAACTCTTCGAAAAGATTGAAGAGTAAGGAATACTTCCAAAGACATTCTATGAAGCCACTATCACGCTGATATCAAAAACAGATGGGGAGGGGGGACTTCCCTGGTGGCACAGTGGTTAAGAATCTGTCTGCCACTGCAGGGGACATAGGTTCGAGACCTGGTCTGGAAAGATCCCACATGCCATGGAGCAACTAAGCCTGTGGGCCACAACTACTGAGCCTGCGCTCTACAGCCCACGAGCCACAACTACTGAGCCTGATAGCCACAACTGCTGAAGCCCACGCACCTAGAGCCCATGATGTGCAACAAAAGAAGCCACCACAATGAACAGCCTGCACACCACAACGAAGAGTAGCCCCCGCTCACCGCAACTAGAGAGAGCCCGAGCACAGCAACGAATGCCCAATGCATCCAAAAATAAATAAAGAAAGAAATTTACTTAAAAAACAAATAAAACAGATGGGGACTTTTCTGGTGGTCCAGCAGTTAAGATTTCGCTTTCCAGTGCAGGGGGTGCGGGTTCAAGCCCTGGTTTTGGAGCTAAGATCCCACATGCCTCACAAACAAGAAACCAAAACATAAAACAGAAGCAATATTGGAACAAATTCAATAAAGACTTTAAAAAAAAAAACACAGAAAAAGACACTACCAAAAAAGAAAACTGCAGGCCAATATCGTTGATAAATATAGATGCAAAAATTCTCAACTGAATATTAGAAAACCGAATCCGACAACACATAAGAGGATCATACACCATGACCAAATTTGATTCACCCCAGTTTCTCAAAGCTGTTTCAAACATATGCAAATCAATCAACATGATACACCCCATCGACAAAGGAAAAACAAGAAACAAACGATCATCTCAATAGATGGCGAAAAAGCATTTGAAAAGCTGCAACATCCATTCATGGTAAAAACACTTACCAACGTGGGTACAGAGGAAACATATCTCAACATACTAAAAGCTATTTATGACAAACCCACAGCCAATATAATACTCAACGTTCATAAGCTGAAAGCCTTCCCGCTAAAATCTGGAACAAGACAAGGATGCCCACTCTCACGTCTTCTCTTCAACATAGTATTGGAAGTCCTAGCCACAACAATCAGACAAGAAAAAGAAATAAAATCTAACCAAGTTGGAAGGGAAGAGGTAAAGTTGTAATTATATGCAGATGGCATGATAATATATATAAAGGAAACCCTAAAAATTCCACACAAACACTACTAGAACTGATAAACAAATTCAGCAAAGTAGCAGGATACAAGATTAACATATATAAATTGGTTGCATTTCCTGGTTTTTCTTTCTTTTTTTTAAAATTTATTTTGGCTGCATTGGGTCTTCATTGCTGTGCACGGGCTTTCTCTAGTTGTGGCCAGTGGGGACTAGACTTTCTTGTGGTGCGCAGGCTTCTCATTGCAGTGGCTTCTCTTGTTGTGGAGCACGGGCTCTAGGCATGCAGGCTTAAGTAGTTGTGGCACATGGGCTCAGTATTTGTGGCTCACTGGCTCTAGAGTGCAGGCTAAGTAGTTGTGGCACACAGGTTTAGTTGCTCCACGGCATGTGAGATCTTCCTGCATCAGGGCTCAAACCCGTGTCCCCTGTATTGGCAGGCGGATTCTCAACCACGGAGCCACCAGGGAAGTCCCTGGTTGCATTTCTTTACACTAACAATGAAATATCAGAAAGGAAATGTAAACAAGCAATCCTTTTTTTAATGGCATCAAAAAAATTAAATGCTTAGGAATAAACCTCACCAAGGAGGTGAAAGACTTATATACTGAGAACTATAAAACATTAGTAAAGGAAGCTGAAGATGATTCAAAGAAATGGAAAGACATCCCACGCTCTTAGATGGGAGGAATTAATACTGTTAAAATGGCTACACTACCCAAAGCAATCTACAGATTTAATGTGATCCCTATCAAATTACCCATGACATTTTCCCCAGAACTAGAACAAATAATCCTAAAATGTATCTGGAACCATAAAAAGTCAGAAATGTGAACACAATCCCCAGGAAAAAGAACAAAGCAGGAGGCATAACCCTCCTAAACTTCAGAAAATACTACAAAGTTACAGTAATCAAAGCCGCATTGTATTGGCACAGAAAGAGATACATGGATCAATGGAATAGAATAGAGAGCTAAGAAATAAACCCACACACCTATGGGCAATTAACCTTTGACAAAGGAGGCAAGAATATACAATGGGGAAAAGACAGTCTCTTCAGCAAGTGGTGTTTTGAAAGTTGGAGAGCCGTATGCAAATCAGTGAAGTCAGAACATACCCTCACACCATACACAAAAATAAACTCAAAACGGCGTATATGCTTAAATATAAGATAGGACACCTTATAACTCCTAGAAGAGAGCATAAGCAAAACATTCTCTGACATAAGTCATACCAAAATTTTCCTAGGTAGTTCTCCCTAGGCAGTACAAATACAGTAAGTCACCTACATACGAACCTTCAAGTTGCAAACTTTCAAAGATGCAAACGTCCATTCGCGTGTCCAATCATGTAAGTTAGTTCACGTGTCTGGCATACATTGTCACGTGCGTGCTTCCTCTCTATGTGGTTGTGCTTTTGTGTACTTTACAGTACTGTATGGAGTACAGTAGTACAGTACATTTATTTCAAGCCCAAGATGTCTGGAAGCAAGCGTAAAAGCAGAGGTGATGTAGCTGGTACTGTTAAGAAGCGCCGAGCGATAATGACGGAAACAAAAGTGAAAGTAATTGAGAGAGTGGAGCGAGGCAAAAAGATGTTAGACATCGCTCATTCTTACAACATGAATCATTCAATCATTGGCACGAATCTAAAGAACAAGGACAAGATCATGGAACATGTGAAGTCTGCTGTGCCGACAATGTTGACACAATATCCAAGAAGCATGGAAAAGTGATGGAGGAGATGGAGAAACTTCTCAGTGTGCGGATGCAGGATCAACATCAGCGCTGAGTCCTGCTCAACTTAACGCTGATTCAAGAGAAAGCTAAAAGCCTTTATGAAGACTTGAAGAAGAAGCACGGCAAAGAATCAGAGGGCACATCTTTTAATGCCAGCCATGGCTGGTTTCATCGGTTCAAGGCTAGAGCCAGCCTTCACAATGTAAAAGTAAGTGGAGAGACAGCAAGTGCAGATAGGGTAGCTGTCCAGGGACTTCCAGAAACACTTTGAGAAATTATTGATGATGGTGTGTATTTACCCAACCAGGTTTTTAATGTGGATGAGACACAACTGTACTGGAAGAGGATGCCAGACCGAAGTTACGTCAGTGAGGAGGAAAAGTTGACGCCGGGCTGTAAAGCAGCAAAGGATAGGCTAACTGTTGTTTGGTGGCAATGCTTCCGGTGAATTGAAGCTGAAACCTCTCTTAGTTTATCATTCACAGAACCCAAGAACCCTTAAAACCATAGCCAAGGGCTCTCTTCCTGTTGTGTGGAAGCATAACCCCAAATCCCGGATTACACAGGCCACGTTCCAGGACTGGTTTTGCCACCACTTTATCCCAGATGTAGAGAAATATTGCTTGGAGAAAGACGTTCCAGCAAAACATTCTTTTGCTGCTCGACTATGCTCTGGGCCACCCCCCATTCATGGATGACTTTCATCCCAACGTCAAAGTACTGCATCTGTCACCAAATACTATGTTGCTCATCCAACCTATGGACCAGGGCGTTATAGCGACTTTCAAGAAATATTATTTATGTCACACTATTTGTCAGGCAGTAAAGGTAAGTGACAAATCAGGAACAACCTAGGGACAACTTTGGGAGGACTATAACATCTACAAGACCATAAAAAACATTGACTTTGCATGGTGTGAGGGTATGGCGGTCACGCTGAATGGGGTTTGGAAGAACCTTTGCCCACAGTTTGTTCATGATTTTTGTGGATTTGAGAAGGTAGATCAGAAGTCCGAAGAGGTCTTCAGCAACGTAGTGACCCTCAGCGAGAAGCTGGAGCTAGATCTGCAAGAGGACGATTTCGCTGAACTCCTTGCTGTGCAACATGAGGAGCTTACTGATGGAATTGGAGGCCCAGAGAAAGGATGAAGAGGGACAGGAGGAAGAAAAAGTAACTGAAGAACTGAAGAGATTCACGACACAGAAAATGGCAAGGGAATCTTCGTTACTTGAGGAAGCACTGTTAGTTTTTGAGGCACAGGACCCGAACCTAGAATGGGACCCAAAGGTGGCAGCAGCCATTCAGATTGCAATCCAGTGTTACCTTGTCATCTAAGATGAGAAAAACAGAGCTACTACCCAGACATCAATGGATCATTCTTTCAAGAGGGTAGATAGAATTAAATCCAGCAAGGAACCAGAACCTTTGCCATCAACGTCAGGTAGGAGTGAAATTGCAGCTTGCCCTCTGTCTCCTACTGCTGATAATCCTTCACCCCTACCATCTCCCACCTCCCCTCCCTCCTCCAATCAGTAACTCTGCTCGCCTGTTCCCTCGATGCCAGCCCGAGTATCCCAGCTGTTGTACTGTATTACTGTACTTTTCAAGTTACTGTACTGTAAGATTAAACATGCTTTCTTTGTTTTTGTGCTTGTTTTTTATGTATTGTTTGCGTGAAAAGTATTATAAACCTATTACGGTACAATACCATATAGCCGACTGTGTAAGTTGGGTACCTAGGCGAACTTTGTTGGACTTACAAACAAATTGAACTTACAAACGCACTCTTGGAACAGAACTTGTTCATATGTAGGGGACTTACTGTAAAAGCAAAAAAGAAACAGGAACTAATCAAACTTATAAGCTTTTGCACAGCAAAGGAAACCATAATCAAAATGAAAATACAACCTATGGACTGGGAGAAAATATTAGCAAATGATGAGACTGACAAGGGTTTAATTTCCAAACTATACAAACAGCTCATACAACTCAATAACAAAATAACAAATAACTCAATGGAAAAATGGGTAGAAGACCTAAATAAACATTTCTCCAAAGAAGACATACTGAGAGCCAATAGGCACATGAAAAGATGCTCATCATCACTAATTATTAGATAAATGCAAATCCAAATTACAATGAGGTATCACTTCACACTGATCAGAATGGCCATCATTAAAAAAAATCTACAATTAACAAATGCTGGAGGGGGTATGGAGAAAAGGGAACCCTTCTACACTGTCGGTGGCCATGTAAGTTGGTGCAGCCACTATGGAAAACAGTATGGAGGTTCCTCAAAAAAACTATAAAGAGAGTTGCCATATGATCTAGCAATCCCACTTGTGGACATATATCTAGACAAAACTATAATTCAAAAAGATACATGAAACCCTATGTTCATAGCAGCACTATTTATAACAGCCAAGACATGGAAACAACCTAAATGTTCATTGAAAAATGAGTGTATAAAGAAGGTGTGGTATACGTATACAAAAGATATTACTCAGACATAAAAAAGAATGAAATAATGCCATTTGCAGCAACATGGATGGACCTAGAGATAATGATACTAAGTGAAGTAAGTCAGAGAGAGAAAGACAAATACCATATAATATCACTTATATGTGGAATCGAAAACAGGACACAAATGAGCATGTCAGCGAAACAGAAACAAACACACAGATATAGAAAAGAGAGTTGTGGTTGCCAAGGAGAGAGTGAAGGCAAGATTGGGAGTTTTGGAATAGCAGAAGCAAACTATTCTACATAGGATGGACAACCCACCAAGACCTACTGTATAGCACAGGAAACTATATTCAATATCCTGTGATAAACCATAATGGAAAAGAATAGATATATAGATATATAGATATAGATATATAGATATAGATAGATAGATATATAGATAGATATATATAAAACTGAGTCACGTTGCTGCACAGCAGAAATTAATACAACAATGTATAAAGGCTGCAGAGGGTGTGGAGAAAAGTGAACCCTCCTGAACTGTCGGTGGGAATGTAAACTGATACAGCCACTATGGAGAACAGTAGGGAGATTCCTTAAAAGCTAAAAAATAGAACTACCATATGACCCAGCAATCCCACTACTGGGCATATACCCGGAGAAAACCATAATTCAAAAAGATACATGTACCACAATGTTCACTGTAGCACTATTTACAATAGCCAGGACATAGAAGCAACCTAAGTGTCCATCGACAGATTAATATATAAAGAAGATGTGGCACATCTATACAATGGAGTATTACTCAGCCATAAAAAGGAACAAAATTGAGTTATTTGCAGTGAGGTGGTTGGACCTAGAGTCTGTCATACAGAGTGAAGTAAGTCAGAAAGAGAAAAACAAATACCGTACGCTAACACATATATATGGAATCTAGAAAAATGGTACTGACGAACCTAGTGACAGGGCAGGAATAAAGACACAGATGTAGAGAACGGACTTAAGGACACAGGGGGCAAGGGGAGACAGGGACGTAGTGAGAGAGTAGCACTGACATATATAGAGTACGAAATGTAAAACAGCTAGTGGTAAGCTGCCGCATAGCACAGGGAGATCAGCTCGGTGCTTTATGTCCCCCAGAGGGGTGGGATAGGGAGTGTGGGAGGGAGCCTCAAGGGGGGGGGGGTATGGGGAATATATGTATACATATAGCTGATTCACTTTGTTGTAAAGCAGAAACTAATACGGTGTTATAAAGTAAGTATACTCCAATAAACATGTATTTAAAAAACCCACAACATTGTAAATCACCTACACTTGAAAATATTTCTTAAGTGCAAACAATTTTCTGAATGTAAGTTTTACTGTGTGTGTGTGTACCACAGGTTCAATATATATGAATTATGTCAAATTGATTACATTGCTTTTCAAAATAAAGAATTTTTGATATTTTACATCAGCCTCATGTTATAAATGCAGAAAAACTATATTATTTTTTTCTAAAGTTCAGAAATAGCCATTTTGCTCATTCGGTATGCTATAAACCATTAACTATTAAAAAGGGATTCGTGACCTCTTCCTTCCAAAGAAATATTTCTCCACTCACACAAGTTTAATAGAATGTTCCACCATGAACTGACTTCCCACCTTAGAGACACGAGATTTGCATCCTGAAATCTCTTTCTTGCAAAAATGTCCAATTATCATCCTAGCATTACAGAAAAGAAATGCTTTTTTCCAGATCTCAAATTCCATACAACTTTAGTCAAGACATCATGTATGTTTTTTTTTTCACACACACACAGACTGTATTTTATTTTTACAAGAGATAAATCAACTGACACCAAGCACTGCAAATGGATGACCACAACAAAAGCAACAATGATTGCAATTACCAAACACGAAACACACTCATACTATGTCATAATATTGACATTCAGTCCAGTAATCCTCCACTGTAACAGCTCCTTTACTTTGCAGTGAAAGACATCATGCATTTTTAAATAATCAGCACTCACCTGAGGTCTTTAAAAATCAACATAAACATAATTTTGTGTTCTCTTTCACTTACTCTGGTTCTAAGTGGTCATTTCTAAACGAAAGTATTTAAGTATGTTAACATCATCTTATAACATCATATTTCAAATGACTACCGTGTCTCCAAAGATGAAATATGAGGAACTCACAACTAGGCTCTCCAAAGTTTTGCTCTCTGAATGTGTATGACCCTTCTGCTGAACTCCACACTGTTCATTATTCTCTGAGAATATTCTTTTTCTTGTATGGCCATCTCACATGCTCTTTCATTTCATGAAGTTTTTTCCTACAATGTTATGCCTAGTTTATTTCTGAGAATATGCATTATTTCAGAATGATATTTATAGACACAAAGACTTCTCTATAATTCCCTGAGAGTTTCAAGAACTCCTTCTTTTTTTTTTTTTTTTTTAATACCTAGATTCTGAAGCTCTCCACAAAGCATTACTAAACTTGCATTTACATAAGTATCTACATATTAATCACATTAATGCATTCACAATTGCATTATGATTTATTGCTAATTTTGGAGCTGTCTTATTTACCACCCTCTTGGAAATCACTTTAATATTTGCACTTAGGACTTGAAAGAGAATGGATAAATAAAAACCTGAAAAATATGCAAATACAATTTATATATTTCTCATAAAATTAGGTGATTATCTAACCTTTATCCAGAAAAAAAGAAGAGCCCAGATACTCTGCAGGCATGATCCTCGAGAATGTGTGGTCTTCCAGCAGGAAAACATGCAGTAATCCATGTGGCAGAGTTTACCTGTGACCAGCTGGGTTTAGTGACCTATGCATTCCTTACATGCAACATATCAGGAGTGGAAAAAGGGAATTTGCCCGTTGTGGCAATAAGTATAATGAAGATTTGTAGCAGGTCATGCTCATATGTTCAACACAGGTACAATCAAAAGTTTGCTCAATTCTGGTAGATTTAAGTCTGTATCTGTTACCTTGTCTTTAACGAGGAAATGTCAGAACTGACTTACCAAAAAAAAAGTGTTTTGTTTGTTTGTTTGTTTTAATTAGAGTCACGGTGAGTAAGGCAGAGTTCAGAACAGCTAATGTGACTTAGTGATTCTCTCATCAGGAAATACAGTTTCTACTTCCCTGTTTATTCTCCACATCCTGTAGTAAGTAAAGTTTCAATGAAAGATAAATCTACAGCGTGAAAAGAAAAGAAAACTTACATGTGTTGATAAGGTCATTTTGACAGGTTTTACCACGTATGTCAGTGTTTCTGGGGATGGACACAAGCCAGAGCTCCCTACTCTGACATTTTCACTGATGTAATTCCCCTTGATCCTCAATTTGAAAGTGGATAAAAATGTTTTCTATGCTTTCTTCTTTAAGAAATTAAATAAAGAATGCTTTCTAGACATGATCCTCTAATGATTTGCAGTCAGTGGTCATCAACAGAGGAAAAGCACAGAATCTCATCCCCACAGAAGGGTGACATTCAGTCAGGTAAGAAAATTCTCCCCGAAATCAGAGCTTCATCTTTAACATGCAATCAAAGGCTTTCACAGGTTCTTCATCACTCTGCACTCAGCCCTACCATA